>NW_026879626.1:0-28142 GCF_032173495.1 Musca vetustissima | reverse complement strand
TTTTCTTCCAATTTAAAGTAAATGGTGTACCAAAGTCCCTTAATGTCTTTCGGTTTGCACGAAATTTGGCACAGCGTAATGAATTAGGTCTAGATTGATGTGTGTTAAATTTCCTGAAATCGTTGAAATCGGTTCAGATTTAGATATAGTTTCTATATCTGACCAAATGAAAAAATTAGTATAGGTTGCAGAAAGACATGTTTATGGATCCAAGTTCATTTTGATGGTCCTTTTAAAATGCGACGTCTGTTAGGATTCATCTGTTGAATATACCCAAAGTGGTGTAGGGTATATTCGGCCCCGTCCGACTTTACTACTTTCCTTACTGGTTTTCTTTTTTTTTCTTGTTTTTTTTTTTTTTTTTGTTGAAATTATTTAAAAAATGTTTAAATTTCATATTCATAAAAAAAAAACAAAAATAGGAATTGAACCATATTTACTTTTTCTACTCGCAGGGGTACTCCCGCTCGAATTCGAGCGAGATTCACTCTTTACTCGAATCCGAGCGAGCATTTCGGAGTTCTGCCCATGATGCAGCTCTAAAATATCCGACTTTGCAATCAGTTTCGTTCTCGGAGTACAACTTCAGGTCCCCCAAAATTATACCAGTCTAGCTAGTGGACCTCCATCAAATCCTGAAATTAACGAACTAATAACCTTCTTTGGACCTCCATCAAATACTGAAATTAACGAACTAATAACATTCTTTCATCCGAATAAAACTAATCATTTTTAGAGTGTCTCTATGTAACCGGCATAAGCAAAAACTTTTTCACAGAACTTAGAGTGCTGTCGCAGACAGTCGAAAAGCTACAAAAACTCAAATGAAGAGACATAACAACAAAACCAACCGGAAAACAAACGTTCAACTAATATCTGCATACAAACAATCAAATAAACATCCCGTATTCAAAGTCAGAATGAATGCACAACTCGGCAAAAAATGGGAGACCGTGGAATAACAATGTATGCAGGAGAGAGCTGAGGGCGGAATGTGAGTTTCTGATTCAACATAAAACTAATTATAAACGCATTTAAATCCGCCTACAAGACACCCCAAACATTTGGCAACAACAATCATCATCGATGCTATTCTTCCTCTGGCTTCTTCCGGTTTTTATTTTTGTTTATAGCCTTTTGGCTGATGCCGTAACACAATTGAAGCTATCCATACCCTTGCCGGAAATATAATAATAAAGCAATGGGAGTATGAAAATTGTCAGTTGAAGAAAAAACGAAGATTTTAATTCAGGGAATCAGCAAATGAATCTTTCCACTTTTTTTCATAAAATTGTAAATACTCCTCTTCTTCTTCCATTCGACTAAAACTCCTTAAAATGACAACTTAGACTTTGCTCTCAACTTAACCGAACTGAACTGAAGCACAACAACAGTTATTGGCATTGTTGTTAGTGGTGTTACGGCTGCCATTAAGGATGTTGCATTGCATCAGTGTTAAGACGTGTGAGGAGAAGTAGTTCGGAGAAGAAGGTTGAAGAACTCGTGCAAAAAAGCGTACTCATCGAACTACTTGAAGAGGCAAAAACTTTGCCGCCAATGCGGCACCAATCAGTGCGACAACAATTTACCCAGCAAATGGAAATGAATAAATGAGCGAAGAAAAAAAAACTCACTGAAACAATAACGGAACAAACACCCGCTTCCTTTTGCCAACACTTTGTTTGTTTGTGTGTGTGTGTGTGTGTGTGTGGGTATGGGTGTTTTTATTTTATGTGTAAACAAGTTGCAGTTGCACAGTTAATATTATGTTGGAAATATTTTGAGATGTCTTCGAACTTGGGGCTGCTTGATTCTACCGACGCAATGTAAGTCTGGTAGAAGAATTACGATGTGGCAATTTGTATGAAATTGGATATTTCGTTCGCAGAAGGGGACCGGATGGAGTAGACCTATAGTTCACTTCTTCACACATAAAATAATGTTGAAGGAAATATTACGATGTGCAAAGTTATCGGACATTTGCAAATCGACTCCAAATTGTCTTTAATGTATTAATACCCTACACAACTTTGTTGTCAGGGTATTATAGCTTTGTGCAGCCCAAGGGTTTGTAACGCCGGGAAATATTAGCCCTAAACCCACTTTTAGGTGTACCGATCGTCATATCTCGACTAAAGGGAACAAGTGTTGGCCAAGGACAACGCCTGTAATTTTCGGCGATGATCAGATAATAATATTGGTATGAAATAAACCGAAATCATAATTTTTTGTGTTTTTTCGAGTCGATCCATAAGCCACAATTGAACGCCGAACGTCTCTATACAACCCTCGGTAAAGGGAACAAGTGTTTAGAGAGGCTGTACTGAATATTAGTAATATTTGTTGACTTCTAGTCGGTCAAGAGGTTGTAAATATCGCGAAATATTGTCCTAGCTCAGAACATAGACCACAGAAAGTTAGATTTTCGTGGAAGTTGTGTAGGGTATCATATGGTCGGCCACGTCGACTATACTGCTCCGCTCACTGGTTTTTATGTATACTGATCATAGATCCTAAAGAAACGGAAACGGAAATCACTATTGAAATTAGTATTATAGTCGTGGGCTCGTTTAACAATCTAAGTGTCTATAATTTTATCACTCATCTTCTCAGAGGATCAGAATATGTATATTATTTTGATCAAAAATTTTAGTGTACCATTAACCTAACGAACCACTGTAAAATCATCCCCAACCAGAAAGGCTTCATTTGTCCAGTTTTCTTCAACTTACAAAAGATGAAAAAAATAAATACCTCCAGTAAAGTCATTGTCTAATTGCCAATGCCATTGCCACGCAATTTTCTACAATGCATTAAAATCGTCAAACTTGAAGAAGTATCTTAGTGCAGACACACACAAACATATTCTCAAAACAAGACACAGACACAATTACATACTCATACACACACAGACACACAGTTGAATGTTTGTGTTGAGTAATAATTTAAGGAAATTAACGTAGCACCGGTACCATTGCTGCTATTGTTGCAAATATTAAGATGAACACGAAGACTACAACGATGAACGTCGTCGTAAGAAAATAGGAAAATGAAAACTAAAAAAAAAAACAAAAACATCGACAAGTTGTTTTTCATTTCTAGATTTTATTTAAAACAGTGTAACGAAAATAACATGACCCTGTTTAAGTCCTTATTTAGTTATAACTCTCTGGGCCAGATCTGGATCATCCAGGACAGAGTCTAACATCTCGTGTTAAAAAAGTATAACTCACACTTCGGCTTTTGTAGTACTTACCGAGTTTCAATAAATACAATAAAAAGCCTTGGGCAAATTTCTGCTAGTCAAAGGAGTCCACTACGCTGCTAGTTCTCGAAGATTACTCTCCAAGGACCCTAAATCCATGGGAAGTGGACGGGCTCTTAACTTCCTGACAGGAACCCATTTCCTAGGCTGTATAGATGCTGGTACCGCCAACAGTGAGTGTGACGAAATCTCATTAACAAGATGGTTAACAGGAACAAGGAAAATTCAACAATCACACTCAAACCATATAAATTATCTAGATCGGACAGTAACACCAGCGATGCTTCAGTTTGCATCGTCACACACATACCAGATCTTGGAAAAGATCTATGTATCTCATGTCTGGTGGCATACTCTGGCCCAAAAATCAACATCCAACCAAAAAGGCTGGGTGCAAATATCCTCTGAGTCTCAGCATTATGTATCAGGCAGCAACGCGCAATGTTTCAAATATCCGCATGGATGTATCCTGAACGAATCAGGTATCAGAAACAGCCATAATGGAAAACTAAGCAACTATATATCACCAGTGCTGAGATTTGACGATATTGATGTCGTTATGCCTAACAGAGACGACTGGAACTGTACTAATCATCAAATCTTTTAAAAATTAGCAGAATCGGCCTTGTTTTTTTATAGGTCCCATGTAACAGTACCGCATAATTGGGTGTTTTGAGGATTTCAGACAAGTTTTTCAACCGCCCCACGATGTCCTGGTCCAACTTTCCAACATGAGAATTGAGATAGGATTTTAGGTATTTAGAATGTACGCCTAATAGTGGAGCGTTTGAGAAGTTTGGTTCGGCCGAACTTGATGACCTTTTTATTTGACTGGTCCGTTTTTATACCCTCAGCCTTATGGCTTACTTAGCTGGCTTGTGACAGAACTTTAATTCCATAAGCCGATCTTAAAAAAAATTCAGGCGCGGCAGTTTTTCCTATTTGAAAGACCATGTTCGGCAATGTTGTCTTCCACTTGATCTTTCCATCTAATTCGTGGCCTGCCACTTCTGCGTGAACTATCAGTTGGTTCGCTTTTATATGCCTTATGAGCTACGGCATCTTCATCCATTTTCACAACATGACCAAGCCCACTTATAACCTGCATCTCGATACGTTTAACAATGCCGGTGTCCGAGAATAGCTGGTACAACTCTTGGTTCATTCGACGGCGATATTTACCGTCAACACATATCGGTCCATAGATCTTTCGGAGAATTTTTCTCTCAAACACTCAAATTTTTCTCTCAAACACTCTCAAACATTCCACCTATTCATGGCAGTACAAAGGTATATAAAATCTTTGTCAACCTCGAAGCTGTAGCTCTCAAGTTGGAAAGTTGGTCCGAGTCTACTGGACGTCCTGCGCGTTGATACCACCGGCTTGGTCTTTTCACCGTTTACTGCTGGACCCACTTTGGCAGACTCCTTCTCAATTTACTCAAAGGTGGCTGTTAACGCTCTCAATGTTCGACCGCAATTGACATATGCTGGTGTACAGAGCAGGATGTTAAAAAAAGTCGCACGACAAACTGCCACAGCCTTATGGCTATGAGGGTATATACATTTGATACGGTACAAATGTACCTCAACGAAATATTGGTTTTAGACCCCATTATTCTTTAGACCAAATCCGTTTCATACAATATGGAGTCGATTTCCAAATTTCCGCCCGTCTGGTCGACTGGTGCGCATGATAACTACCGTCCGTCTGTCTCTCTGTCTGGCCGGCTGGTGTGCATGATAGCTATCGAAAGGAGTTACCCATTCCTTCAAAAATTTGTAATATTTCATCCATATTAGTTCAAGTTCGAAGATGAGGAATATCGGTTCACTGCTTCTGGTACCTTCCACAAAATGTCAACATTTTGTTAGAAATTTATTTTATAATACCATGCTAACGGACTATCCGATTTGAACCAAACTTTGTACAATTTATTATCTTTACAAGCCTATATGAAGTCTAAAGATGGACCCATTGATCCACTTCTTGTGGTACTCCCCACAAATGGTCGAAACTTTCAGTATTAATAAATCCTATAGCAGGCGAAGGGAATATCCAATTTTAACCAAACTTTGCACAACTTATCATTACCAAGCCTAGATCTATTCTGAATGTGGGACCCATCGGCTCTTTTCTTTTGGCCAATATTTTATAAACTCTTAAATTTAATTTGAAGGTCATTTGATTGTTTAATTCTGAATCCGAACATTTAAAAACGACAGCTGTATAACGCGGTTAAGCCCTTAAAAATGCCGAAAATGAAACGCAAGCAATATAAGATATCCTGAAGACTAAAGAAAACTATGTGCAAAATTGTAAGCCCTATAATAAGTATATTTATATCTATCCTGAGGATACAGATACACGGACATGGCTAAATCGACATACAAATTCTTAAAGGGGTTTCCGACCAATATTTCAAGTTTATTTAAAAAAAAATATCGTTGATTTCACACACTGTGACATTGATTTGTTGCATACACATACACACTCACATAGGTATCTACTATATATTTTACGCAACGAAATACTACATTACTGGCATTAGGTTGTGTGTTTTTTGTTATTCGCATCCAACTGATGTTACTCTGCCAAGAAAAACATATTTTTGTGAATTTTTAATTAAAAATAAATTCAATTTCAACTGCAGTTGAGCAGTATTTAATGAAAGTAATTAACAACTAACAGAGTGGAATAACAGCAACAACAACAAGTGCCACCAACGTCACGTCATCATGGTGTGCAGTTAGTTAAATGCAGCCCCGATTAAGATGTATTATGCCGCCAAGAACACACCGATAGACAACATCTTACGTACTTTTTTGAAGTAGTCTTCGGTATTAACATGTCGCTGTAGACACAGCCAGACACTTACGACAATTCTGCTGCGATAAGGTCATTTTATTATAGTGTGCATATAAATGACTTCATGCTAATTGTAACCCTAATTATGAATTCAAGAATTCAATTGGCTGTGTTAAATGTAGACTGATGTAGACGGTTATTAAGTTGTTGGTTGCAATATGTTTCAGATTGGATGCAGACTGGTTCATGATGGAAAATGCAGATTGAATAGCAATAAATATGGACTGTTTGCACTCTTCATTATTCGATGGAACTTTTAAATTTTGCGCAAACTTTTGCAATAAAAGTTGAATGTATTTTGAATAGTATCGAGTATCGGGGGTCTATGTTATGTATGTGAAAACGTCATAAAGTTTAGTCGGGTCTAACTATTGTACCCTTCAACATGTGTTGTTCATTAGCCATGTCCGTCCGTCTGTTGTAATCACGCTATATTCTGAAGGAATTGAGATAGGGTGCTGACATTTTGCATAGGGTAGCCCCCATATAACCCCCTTCTTATACCCTTCAACCCACTATGGTGCAGGGTATTATGTCTTTGTGCATATGTTTGTAACAGACAAAAGAAAACGAGATAGACACATGGTTCCTTTGGAGTATATGCATAGAATCGTTTTCTAAGTCGATTTATTCATGTCAGTCCGTCCATCTATCTGTCCATGTTAAACTGTAAAAAAGTACAAGTCGCCTTTATGATCCGAATTGGATGAAATTTGGCACAGCTCGTCTATTTGGCCCAATGACGAACCCTATTGAAATTGGGACAAATCGGTTCCGATTTGAAGTAAATGGTGCAAGAAAGTCCCTGTATATCTTTCGATTTGGACGGAATTTTACATAGCGTACTGACTTGAGTCTAGAATGATGAGTGTACAATTTCTTGAAAATCGGTTCAGATTTAGATATAGCCCCCAATATATGCTGGGTTGCAGGACATAATGACGTTGAAGGGAATGAGATAGCCGACGAGCTTGCTCGAGGGGGCTCGTCCAATCTTCTGATTGAGAGATCTGTGAAACCCCCATTAGCTATTTCATTGGCAAAATCCGTGCGTTCCATTGCGAGGTAGTCAGTAACAGATGGCTAAGGGAACCAGCTTGCAGAATCACTAAATCTATCTGGCCTGAATTCTCTCGTAAAAGAACGTCTTCGCTGCTGGAACACAGTAAGAGGGAGATCAAAATCGCTGGAAAGAGCTGGAAACAATTGAGCATATCCTCTGCAAATGTCCATCGCCGATCAGGAGAAGACATAAACAGTTTTAGACCCTAACCAAATTCTAGGCTTTGTCAAAAATTCGACTTGGCTAAAATAATCTCTCTCCCCCCTTTTTTCTCACTATCTTTTCTCTTTACAGGTATATATATATCCTAGAGAAGAATCTTTGGAATATTTAAGTGTAATGGAAATGTTCTACAGGAATACCAACGATTTTTCTTCAAAGAGGTTGTTCATTATCGAAGAACTCGGATTAGCAATTTTCAAAACCGAATATTCCAAATATTGTTAAAAATTTTTGTCCTGTTGATTTTAATATTTTTAGGCAGGGCTGTAACTGTCGTACTGGTTCGTCTGATTTTTCTGTTCCGATCCTATACGAGTAGATCTATGTTTTTTTTTAAAATATTCAAAAATTTGTAACAAAAAAAACCAGTAAGGAAAGTAGTAAAGTGGGGCGGGGCCGACTATGTGATACCCTTCACCACTTTGTGTATATTCAACAGATGAATGCTAACAGACGTCGAATTCTGTAACCTATACTAAATTTTTCATTTGTTCAGATATAGGGTTGCTTACAATGGGACAAAATGACCTAAAATCGGGCGAATATATATATATATATATATAGAAGCTCTATCCAAATCTGAACCGATTTCAAAACTTTCCACATTTCAAAACTTTAGTTCGCTGTGCACATTTTGTCAATTTTGTGTAAAATCGGATGAAAATATATATGTAGAAGCTATATAAAATCTGAACCGATTTTCTGGAAACTTAACACACATCATTCTAGACCTAATTCATTACGCTATGCCAAATTTAGTGCAAATATATATAGGACTTTGGTACACCATTTACCTTAAATCGGACGAAGATATATATATATATATGCGAGCTATATCTAAATCTGAACCGATTTAAGGAAACTTAACACACATCATTCTAAGCCTAATTCATTACGCTGTGCCAAATTTCGTTCAAATCGAAAGATATATAGAGACTTTGGTACACCATTTACCTTAAACCGGACGAATATATATATATATATATATATGTGGGAGCTACATCTAAATCTGAACCGATTTTTCCCAATTTCAATAGGGTTCGTCCTTGGGACAATTAAGTGACCTGTGTCAAATTTCATCCAAATCGGATCATAAATGCGACCTGTACTTTGTTAACAAAAATACATGGACGGACGGACGGACATGCATAAATCGGCTCAGAAAGTGATTCTATGCATATTCTAAAAATAACCAGTAAGGAAAGTTCAAAAGTCGGACGGGGCCGACAATATGATACCCTTCACCACTATGCGTACATGCAAGACATGTTAATATCTACAATATCCTGTAGATATAGACATTTCGCATACATCAGTCGGGACCTAATTCAGTACTCTGTGCAAAATTTTGCTTCAATCGGACCAATATTGGGAGTTTGGTGCACAATTTACCTTAAATCGGACGAAACTATATATGGGAGCTATATCTAAATCTGAACCGATTTCAACAAAACTTCGCATTCATCAATGACCTAATTTAGTACGCGGTGCAAAATTTTGTCTCAATCGGATAAATATTGGCAGTATGTTGCTCCATTTACATAAAATCGGACGAAACTATATATAGCATATTTAGATATAAATCTGAACCGATTCCAACAAAATTTCTCATACATCAGTCGGGACCTAATTCAGTACTCTGTGCAAAATATTGCTTTAGTCGGACCACTATTGGGAGTTTGGTGCACTATTTACATGAAATCGGACGAAACTATGCCAAATTTCATACAAATCGGATCATAAATGCGATCTGTACTTTGTTAACAAAAATACATGGACGGACGGACGGACATGCATATATCGACTCAGAAAGTGATTCTATGCATATTCACAAAAGGAACCATGGGTCTATCTCGATTATTTTTGCCTGTTACATACATATGCACAACGACACAATACCCTGTACCACAGTGCGGTGAAGGGTATAAAAAAATGCAATGCGTGCTTAGCACGGATACTACGAATTAAAAAAGCTAGCCATATGCTGATTTATTCATAATGTCAATAGTTTTTAGCAGTATTTGTGTAATACCAATACTAATATTTTTTAATGCTGCATTTTAAACCCAGATAGAAAATCTTCCACGTGACATTCAAATCGCAGAAGTCCTTTAAAAAGATATTACACATTTAACATTCCCAACAAACCTTGTAGGAATACAAACCAAAATCATATGGAATTTCAATGAAATACTCTATCAATATAAATATATACAATGCATATGGCAAATTACAAAATTCTTTTAAAATTCCATTAAAAAAATTTTGAAAATTTTTTTTGCGAGCACATTTATGATTTTTGGTACATATGTTAAGAAAAATATGCTGATTCGAAATCTGTACGCGTTCACAAATTCGGATGCTGCGCACAAAAGTTATAGCGGTTTTAAATATTGTGTTTCAAATATAAATTAAATGGATTCCTATTCGTTGTAATTCGCGAATTTCTTCACAAATGCTTAAACACCATTGTTTTCTTTGCATACTAGTCAAATCACACTGAAATACGGTTTAATAATCGCGAAAAACAAATAGAAACATGAAGATATCGGAAAATAAAATAAATTAATTTTTGAATAAAAACAAAATTTTTTTTGAATTTTCGATTTTTTTGTATGGTTAAGAGGATACGGTTTTGCCTTAATCTTCTAAAATATACGACGCTTTCTTCTGCAAATTCTTTTAGATGATTGTTAAATATCGGTAGATTCATCTGATAAGAGTTTCGACGTCATTAATGGCTAAATATATTGCACTTACAATACATAAAAATTATCAATATTGAAAAGCTTGCAATTCGCGAATTAGTTGAAATCAGTTGATGCGCATGCGATTTTCGTATAAACCGAATCAATGTCTTTCAATAATTATGAATTTTTCGATGTTTAATATAGCGGTCAAAGTGTGCCACTCGATGCACTTTACTATGCAAAAACCCTAAAAATGGCTACAAATCACGCAACGTGCATACGATTTTTATGCGCATCCGATTTCAGTAATCTCCTATGAAAATACACAAAAGGACACCTATTTTAAAAGGATCGGTTAAGAACCGCGGATGTGCCTCCACAATCAATTTTGGATAAAATACGCATATTGACCTATTTCCACACAGATTCGCGAATTTGACAATACAAGCATAAATGCATGTAAAATTAATTCGAAGAAAACCGCGATTATTTACGCGAATTTGTCAAAATAAGGTTTTGCAGTTTTTCCCACATTCAAGGTACTTATATCCGCCGTTTTATTGGACGGAATTGAACATGGATGGGCTCATTAGATCCGGCACGTAAAAAAACTAAAATCACGCGCGGTTCCACGGAATATGAATGGACTTTCTTAATTGTAGACTCAAAAAATATGTTTTTTATAAAAATTTACGCACCAAATTTTCGTCTTTGAAACCCAATTGCAAAGAAGCTACAGTGAGCACATTCATGAGATATACACTAAACGAAGTAGAATCACGAGTTCTACAATCCTATAATTAGTTTATTCTATTATCTGGATTCGCATCCTAATTATAAGAAAAATTCAAAAAACACGGAAAATCCGGCTTCAAAATGTCAGCATCAATTTTGGGTGGATGCAGTGATTATATCGAAAAATCATACATTAGAACCATATTGTCCATGGGGTATTCTGCAACTTAGTCACTGATCACATGTGAGTGCGTTGTGTAGTTTAGCCACAAATCGGGAACGAACACAAAAAAACTCGTTGGCTTCAACACATTTTCACCCATTTTTTTACATTACCACCATCACAGCTTCCACGCAACTTATTATTTATTACAAATATTTTAAGATTTTGACAAGAACACTTAATTTTATAGAATTGAATTTTAATTATATGCAATATGTTCATATTTCGCGAGTTATAAACTTGCAAACCTCAGCTTCAAGGAATTTAAAAGATTTTTGTAATTTCCCATATATAGATATGTAAATTATTGTGATTGTTATTGACTTAATGGCATATTGTTGTTGGGTGTGCAGTTCGATTCTCTAGGAGAGAGTTTCCTACATTATATGCCCCCTTTTTGTATTTTCACACTACATACTTGAATGACGGGCTGTAAGCTTCGGCATATATTGCTGACAATTTTCTTCTTTAGTTATGCAAAAATATGTACCACACCCTTATAGATGTCAAACACCCCACATAGGCACACACACACATTAATAATGCACAAGAGTAACAATATTTAATGCTGAAAGTCTAACATAAGCTCATATACAATTTGTTGAGGTTTTTCAGGCGGTTGTACGACTAGGTGCAAAATGTTACGACGAAACAAAAAAATCTATCAAATCAATATAAGCGCAAAAGTCGAAACCTTGACATCATCATGGTAACATCGGATGCTGATGTTGTTGCTGCGTTTTTTTGGCCTGGCAACTCTTACCCCGAGTCAAATAATAAGAAACGTATCAGTATTTTACCCCCCAAAACATTGATTGTTGATCGCCAGCGGCTGGAAATAATGTTCTGCGAGTGCGGTAAGTGGCAGTGGCATAGGCGTCGGATGTAAGGTACGGCTGGTAATATGTTGAAAATGAGTTGAAAATTTGCATTTAAATTAAAACGTGAAAAAATTATAAAACACAACATCACTGATGAAAAACTAATACCTAAATACGAATAGGCATACTTTTAGATGATGTTGATGATGAAGAATTTCTTTTTTACGTTGTGTATTGCTGCAAAACCGAATATCATATCATTTAAAACCAATTAACCAGGAAATTATTTTAATTTGCTAGTTAATTTTTTTAAATGTCTTGTAAAATATGTAAATTTTTATACACTTCACCACACGGTGGTACTGGGTATTATGTCTTTGTGCATATGTTTGTCCGTCTGTCTGTCCATGTTAAATTGTAAGCAAGGTACAGGTCGCCTATTGAAATTGGGAACAAGTGAATAAGCGTTAAGTTCGGCCCGGCCGAACTTTGGATACCCTCCACCATAGATATACTGACACGTACTAGAAATGAAAATATAGGGAACATACCAAAAAGTGGACCTATACCGAGATTTCTATGTAAACTATAATACAAATTTCAGAAATTTTTAATGGATAATTGTACTCTCAGCCTGGCTACACCTGGCTAATGAGGGTGTATACATTTTAACACGGTGAAAATGGGCCCCATCGAAATATTGGTTCTAGACCCCATGTTTCTTTGGACCAAATTCGTTTCAGAAATATTTAAATTTCATCCAAACTTTGCCAATCTTATTATTTCATCCAAACTTAGTTCAAATTCGAAGATGGGGCATATCGGTCCACTCCTTCTGGAACCTCCCACACAGGGGCTAGGTTTAAAAACGGGTTATAGTTCATATATAGTTCATTATCGAACCTTACGTTCTAGTTTTTTATCTCGATATCCTCCACAGGTGATATGATTACAACAGAGTCTTAGAACCAAACCCAAAACGCAGAACAAATTGCATAACTTTTTTAATATAAAAAATGGGTTATATGGGGACTACCCCAAAAAGGGGGTGCATATTAAAATTTTTTTGTAGAGAAAATTGTTACCAATTCGACTACAAAATACCAATTTGCAACAAATTCGGTTGAAAAACGCGCTCAAGAACCCCAAAATACCGAAAATTGGGGGTACCCTTATATGGGGGCTATCCGAAAAAATGGAGCTATATTCATAATTTTTTGTGGAGAGTTTTGGGACCTATTAAGAACTCAAAATATTAAATTACAGCTAATTCTGCAGAAAAATACGATCAAAATCCCCAAAATACTGAAAATTAGGAGGTACCGTTATATGGGGGCTACCAGAAAAAGTGGACCTATATTTATAATTTTTTGTAAAGAGATTTGCTACCCAATTTGCTACAAATTACTGAATTACAGCCAATTAGGTGAAAAAATTCGGTCAAAACCCCACAAAAATTGGAAATTGGGAGGTACCCTTATATGGGGGCTACCAGAAAAAGTGGACCTATGTTTATAATTTTTCGAAGGGAAATTTGGTACCCTCTAAGAACCCCATGTACCAAATTTCAGCGAATTCGGTTAAAAACCGCGCTCAAGAACCCTAAAATACCGAAAATTGGGGGGTACCCTTATATGGGGGCTACCCGAAAAAATTGACCTAAGTTTATAATTTTTAGTACACAGATTTGCTACTCAATAAGGACTCAAAGTACCGAATTTCAGCCAATTCGGTGAAAAAATCCGGTCAAACCCCCCAAAAATTGGAAATGGGGAGGTACCCTTATATGGGGGCTACCAGAAAAGGTAGACCTATATAAATAATTTTTAGTGGGGACATTTGGTACCCAATAAGAACTTAATATACCAAATTCCAGCGAATTCGGTTGAAAAACGCGCTCAAGAACCTCAAAATACTGAAAATTGGCGGTACCCTTGTATGGGGGCTGTTCGAAAAAATGGACCTATATTTATATTTTTTTAGTGGGGAGATTTGCTACCCAATAAGAACCCGAAGTACCAAATTTCAGCGAATTCGGTTGAAAAACACGCTCAAGAACTTCAAAATACCGAAAATTGGGAGGTACCCTTATATGGGAGCTATGCCTAAACGTGGACCGATATAGCCCATCATCGAACTTGACCTGCCTGCAGACAAAAGTCAACTCTATGCAAAATTTTGGGGCTCTATGTCAATTCGTTTAGACGCTAGATCAATATAAGCGTGGAGAGTTTTGGGACCTATTAAGAACTCAAAATACTAAATTACAGCTAATTCTGCAGAAAAATACGATCAAAATCCCCAAAATACTGAAAATTAGGAGGTACCGTTATATGGGGGCTACCAGAAAAAGTGGACCTATATTTATAATTTTTTGTAAAGAGATTTGCTACCCAATTTGCTACAAATTACTGAATTACAGCCAATTAGGTGAAAAAATTCGGTCAAAACCCCACAAAAATTGGAAATTGGGAGGTACCCTTATATGGGGGCTACCAGAAATAGTGGACCTATGTTTATAATTTTTCGAAGGGAAATTTGGTACCCTCTAAGAACCCCATGTACCAAATTTCAGCGAATTCGGTTAAAAACCGCGCTCAAGAACCCTAAAATACCGAAAATTGGGGGGTACCCTTATATGGGGGCTACCCGAAAAAATTGACCTAAGTTTATAATTTTTAGTACACAGATTTGCTACTCAATAAGGACTCAAAGTACCGAATTTCAGCCAATTCGGTGAAAAATCCGGTCAAACCCCCCAAAAATTGGAAATGGGGAGGTACCCTTATATGGGGGCTACCAGAAAAGGTAGACCTATATAAATAATTTTTAGTGGGGACATTTGGTACCCAATAAGAACTTAATATACCAAATTTCAGCGAATTCGGTTGAAAAACGCGCTCAAGAACCTCAAAATACTGAAAATTGGCGGTACCCTTGTATGGGGGCTGTTCGAAAAAATGGACCTATATTTATATTTTTTTAGTGGGGAGATTTGCTACCCAATAAGAACCCGAAGTACCAAATTTCAGCGAATTCGGTTGAAAAACACGCTCAAGAACTTCAAAATACCGAAAATTGGGAGGTACCCTTATATGGGAGCTATGCCTAAACGTGGACCGATATAGCCCATCATCGAACTTGACCTGCCTGCAGACAAAAGTCAACTCTATGCAAAATTTTGGGGCTCTATGTCAATTCGTTTAGACGCTAGAGTGATTAAAACAGACAGACCGACAGACGGACATGCTTAGATCGTCTTAGAATTTTACGCTGATCAAGAATATATATACTTTATAGGGTCGGAAATGCGTATTTCGATGCGTTACAAACGGAAAAACAAAACTAATATACCCTCCATACTATGGTGGAGGGTATAAAAATCGGTTCATATTTAGATATAGCTCCAATATATATTTTCGTCCGATTTTAGGTAAATAGTGCCCCAAAGTCCCTATCCTTCGATTTGTACGAAGTTTGACATAGCGTACTGGATTAAGTCCAGAATGATCTGTGTTAAATTTCGTGAAAATGGGTGCAGATTTAAATATATATCCCATATATATGTTCGTCCGATTTTAGTTACATAGTGCACCAAAGTCCCTATATATCCTTCGATTTGCACGAAATATGGCATATCGTACTGAATTGAGTCTGAAATGTTGAGTGGTAAGTTTCGTAAAAATCGGTTAAGATTTAGATATAGCTCACATATATATTTTCTTCCGATTTAATATAAATGGTGCACCAAAGTCCCTGTATATCCTTGGATTTGCACGAAATTTGGCATAGAGTACTGAATTGAGTATAAAATGATGAGTGGCAAGTTTCGGGAAAATCGGTTCAAATGTCTATATAGCTCCCATATATATTTTCTTCCGATTTAATGTAAATGGTGCACCAAATTCCCTGTATATCCTTGGATTTGCACGAAATTTGACATAGCGTACTGAATTAGGTCTAGAATGATGTGTGTTAAGTTTCCCGAAAATCGATTCAGATTTTATATATTTTCGTCCGATTTTACATAAATGGTGCACCAAACATATTTTCCATAAATGTATCCCATGGTACGAAGACGACTCTAAATCTGCCCGAATGAAATTAAATTAATCATAGGTTGCAGATAGTCAGGCAAATTCAAAAATTTATAGGGACTTTGGTACACCATTTACATTAAATCAAACGAAAATAAATATGGGAGCTATATCTAAATCTGAAAAAGTTCGTGATGGCTGAACTTGGCGGCCTTTTTACTTGTTCTATCATGAGTAATCTGGTATTTTATATTCTTACATAATAAACAATTTTCTAGCAGACAATTTACAAAATCATAACCTTATAAATAAAATTCAATGTAGGTTCCGCTTAATTTTCGATATGATGAAATTGTATTTATAATTTGGGATTTAATTATCTCATAGCCTCGTAGAAAATATTCAATGCAGATTCAGGTCATTTAAGGGATTCTCAGAGACAGAAATTATATATCCCGGCTTATTTTATAAAGGTCCTAATGGCGTTTTCCATCGGAAGAAGTAACGATTAATCAATCTGAGAATAAAATGATCTTTGAAGGTATTTGACAAAATAAAGGGGACTATGATATTCACACACAGCTGCAATGTTATTGTACCTCCCGATTTTTAAGTTTCCCGTTTCCTTGAGGTTTTAAATGTTCACATTAGAATTGCGTATGTGAGTCTACTCAAACCCGGTTCTTCAGTCATTTCTAATCACTAATGTCATGGTTCATATACTCAAATGTGAGCTCATGAGTTCCGCCGCATAGCAAATATTCCGTTCCTACTTATACGGCCGCTACCGCCGCCTAGCATCTCATATGAATTTACCACACACATATGAATTTTGCAATAGGCTGCTCAATCCGTATAACCGCGAAAGTACAATGCGAATAGAAACGTATGCATACCATAATGAACATACTCACACATGTTCACTTGGAATTGTTGTGCGTTCATACGTATGGTATGTTTGTGCCAATGTATTCGTGTGTGCCTGTGTGTCTGTAAAACGTTTCATACATAAATGTAAATTTTTAGCGATTAGTTAGTTGTGTTAGTCTAAAATGGTGTAGTGGTGCTCTCTGATGCCGATGATGATTTTCAACTCATCCTGCCATTGGGATTTTTTTCAGTTTTTTTTGCCTTCCCCTGTTAAAACACGGGGGCAATGGTGGTTCTAACACGATATGTAGCCGTGTATGTAGTTATACGCCAATAGAGGCTATGCAGCAGCCTCTGAGCCTGCATAACATCACGGAAGTGGTTCTTTTTGCATATCAAAGTTTGTGGTTATTTGTATGAAATCATGCACGGAATAAAGTATTTTTCCATTAACAATTTTATGAGCGAGCACAGTCATACAAACACACATACATATATCTATTGTGCAAAAAACAGCGTTGAATTTATAATTATTTGGAGAATATGTTTCGTTAAATCTAAGTTCACGGATTGAGATGAGTGTCAGCGTGGTTCAATAGGTGTACCGTACAGGTACGATGGCGAATAATTGGCTTTGCACTGGGCCAAGTAAAATATAGACGAGAAAAAAACCTCTCTATGGGACAAATTGTAATTTATTTCACTATAGAATATACAATTTTATGGTTTCATATATAATGCAAAATATTGATAATCAAAAGAATATATAATGACGACGGTTTGGGCTTTAAATTTGTTTTCAACAATTATCACAAAAGAACTCATGAGAATAGTGGAAAATATTATATATAACATTTGAAAAAGCTATTAATGCTTCTTTGAAATGTGTTGTCGAGAATAGATAATACAAAAATAACTAACTTATATGTCAAAGATAGGTTGGCGTAGGGGATGATAGATACCAAGCAACGGCTCTGATTGGCTTTAACATGGCGAAGTCCAGGCTTATCTTGGTCCCTCTTTCATCTCAATTGTGGACACTGACCTCCCCATGGTGCCACCTAGGGTAGCTATTTTCATCACCCGATGAAATAGTGAGCTAATATGTGACGCGAGTTCAACCATAAGAACTATAAACAAGTGAAAAGGCATAGATATGCTGACAGGTACTTGAAATGAAAATATAGCGAAAATACCAAAAAGTGGACCTATATCGACATTTCTATAAACCGCTTATGTAAACCATAATGTAAATATAATACACATTTCAGAAATTTTTAATGGATAATTATATTATATAACACTTTGACACGGTTAAAATGTGCCTCATCGAAATATTGGTTCCAGAAAATTTTGATATTATCCAAACTTTGGCCATCTTATTATTTCTTCCAAACTTAGTTCAAGTTCGAAGACGGGACGGGCACCCAATAAGAATTCGGTTGAAAAATGCGCACAAGAACCCCAAAATACCGACATTTTGGGGGTACCCTTATAATGGGGCTACCAGAAAAAATGGACCTATATTTATAATTTTTAGTGGAGAGATTTGCCACCCAATAAGTACTCAAAGTACAAAATTACAGCCAATTCAGTAGAAAACTACGATAAAAACCTCCAAAATGCTGAAAATTGGAGGGTACCGTTATATGGGGGCTACCAGAAAAAATGGACCTATATGTATATTTTTTTGTGGAGAAATTGGGTACCCAATTGTAACTCAATATCCCAAATTTCAGCGAATTCGGTTGAAAAACGCGCTCAAGAACCCCAAAATACGGAAAATTGGGGGGGGGGGGGGGTACCCCTTATATGGCAGCTTTGCCTAAACGTGGACCGAACTTGACCTGCCTGCAGATGAAAGACCAATCTGTGCAAAATTTAGGCGATCTATATCAACTCGTTTAGACGCTAGATTGATTACAACAGACGGGCATGCTTAGATCGTCTTAGAATTTTACGCTGATCATGAATATATATAATTTATAGGGTCGAAAATGATTATTTCGATGAGTTACAAACGGAAAACCCAAATTAGTATACCCTCCATACTATGGTAGAGAATGTACTCAAGAAGTACAAAGCCGATATTATTGCCCTATAGGAAATGCGATTTAAAGTTACAGGCGTAAGTAAATCAGACGATTACGCACTGTATTATAGCTGTCATGAAATTAGACATGAATTTGGCTGCGGATTTATGGTTAACTGGAGAATAAAAGATCTCGTCTCCAGATTCACTCCATTAGATGAGCGAATTGCTATAATCCGTATAAAAGCGGAGTTCTTTTTCAATCAGTCTTGTTTGCGCCATTGCTTCCTTCGGAGACAAAATGTAACAGACCAAATATATTTTACGAGCGTCTAGAAACAGCATAAAAGCGCTGCCTGACTATGACATTTAAATTCTGGTAGGATATTTTAATGCGAAAATCGGAAGAGAAAATATTTTTGGTTCCACTGTCGGAAAATTCAGCCTCCATGAGGAAACATCCGACAACGGAATGAGGTTGGTACCATAAAAACATGGTAGTTGGCAGCACCAGATTCAGCTCGATATATACAAGTCCACCTCGATTTCTCCTGATCAAGCGACGAGAAATCAAATTGATCATGTTTGATAGACGGAACATTCTTCCAGTGTATTAGACTCGATCTATCCGAGGAACGAATATCGATTGTAGCAGCCATTGTTCGCACTCGTCTTAATGTGCGATCTAACACAACACGGAAACTCGACGTCAAAAAGCTGCAAACACAACATGTAGCAGATTCCAACTCCGCTCAACTTTCCCACATGTTTGACGAAAGCACTTCTTGTCCCAATAATAGTATAGAAGCACAATGGCAAAGAATTGCCAGTGTGCTGTGTGAACGACTAAAGCCAATGGTGAATGACATTATTGTACCATAACAATGCGGCTTCACGTCTGGCAAATCCACCTTTAACAAGATTTTCACTCTGCGCCAAATCCTGGAAAAGACCGACGAAAAACAACAACATATCAAAAGAAAAATAAAAAATCAAATATTCGGTCAAGTTAAGCGGCTTTCAATATAGAGGAGAGGGTAAATTTTGTTCATATCCTATTTAGGAAAGTTGCATTAAATCCGTACACTGAAACTCGTTCTATGGTAATTCGGGGTTGAAATATTTAATAAGAGAGTAATGTGATTCACTGACTGACTTTACGATTTCAGATGAAAAGGCTGAAGATAGACCCTTGAAATTTGCGTTGAGGGTCACGTAGGTGTCAGATATTACTGGGGTTCTTTAAAGTCGTATTAGAACGGCACGAAAAGTGCTAAATATGGTACCATTTATATTTGGCGAACCGAAAATTCGAACTAAAACTAAAATGTACGAATCAAGGATGAGAAGTCGGATCGACATATCAAGGTGGTTTTGGAAGTATTTACACATGTATACGAAAATTGTACCAAATTTGGTACAATTAGAATTTTGTTTTAAACGATAAAGATGTAATCCTTAAATTAGGTAATACTAATTCTATTGGATTGTTATGAAGATTTGTATTTAGGTGTACTAAATGTTACTAAATTTGATACAATTTAGGTGAACCGTTGGAGTTGGAATCCAGAAATTTCGAAATAAAAAAAGTAAAAATGATTCCAGTCCGTCCGAAATTTTAATATCCTCCACCATGAATATACTGGATATGAGGTAAGAAAAGAATAATTACCTAATAGGAGATAAGCGTTTTATGGGACTATACAAAAATGGAAATCAATATTGACCATTTTAGGTAGTGATATTTGACAGCCAATGAGAATTTCAAACGATTCGGTTGAAAAACGTGTCCAGAATACCTAACATTCCTAACAGTACATTAATTCAATATCAATAGTTTTTAGTACAAGGATGTGCCATACAATGAGAACACAGTACAAAAAAGTACAAAATTACTTCCCAAAATACCAAAAACGTGGACCAACGTAACCCTTTTGCAATGCCATCCTAAGAGTACTAGCCATGTCTATGCAAAATTTCTATCTTAAATATTGCGACCTCTATCGCGATTTCAACTGACGGACAAACAGACGGACATTCATAAATCGCCATAGAATTTTATTCTGATCAAAAATATACATGTATACTTTGTGGGGTCCCCGGTGAATATTTCGAGGTGTTTCAAACGGAATATACTTTTGGAGTGCAGGATTAGGGTATGTAGCAGGTTTTGGAAGTTCGTTCTTACTAAATGTACTAAATGACACTAAATTTGGTACAATTTGGATTGGTTTCCGAAATTGGGAAATATGATTTCTATTGGATTGTTGAGGTACATATAGAGCTAGATTTCTGCAGCGGTCAGATGTTGGAGAGTAGTGATATGAGGAAGTTTTGAGTCCATATTTCTCAAAACTTCCTCATATCACTACTTTTGAAACAGATACTTAAGAGAACAAAGTTACAATTTTAGTTATGGTCGATATTTGTAGTTCTCAGTGAAATCAAGATAATATATTTAGACATGTTTATATAAATCCCTGATTCGCTAACGAAGTAGTGTTATCAATATAGGTCTATATATTAAAATATCCCGCATAACACGGTTCCACAACATTTGAAGGTTCTAGTCGCATTTTCCAACCCACAAGCTTTTAATTTATGTAATGGATTTTAAACCAATTTTCCCACTGAAGTGGCTGTAATTTGATATTACGATTTATTTCCGATCCTGATATGAACAAATTTCATTCTGATTCTGATATACATCAGATTTCAAACCATTGGCTACTAGAAATACTTTGGTGGAAATCTTTCTTACACTCATAAATTTTGAAGCAAGCATATTTTTCATACCCTTCACCACACTGTGGTACAGGGTATTATGTCTTTGTGCATATGTTTGTAACAGGCAAAAATAATCGAGATAGACACATGGTTCCTTTTGAGAATATGCATAGAATCACTTTCTGAGTCGATTTATGCATGTCCGTCCGTCTGTCCATGTTAAATTGTAAACAAAGTACAGGTCGCATTTATGATCCGAATTGGATGAAATTTGGCACAGCTCATTTGTTTGGCCCAAGGACGAACCCTATTTAAATTGGGAAAAATCGGTCCAGATTTAGATATAGCTCCCATATATATTTTCGTCCGATTTAAGGTAAATGGGGTACCAAAGTCCCTATATATATATTTCGATTTGCACGAAATTTGGCATAGCGTACTGAATTAAGTCTAGAATGATGTGTGCAAATTTTCATGGAAATCGGTTCAGATTTAGATATAGCTCCCATATATTTCGCCCGAGTTTACGCTAATAGTCCACTAAAGTCCCTATATATCTTTCGATTTGCACGAAATTTGGCTCAGCGGAATGAATAAGGTCTAGAATGATGTGTGTTAAGTTTCGTGCAAATCGGTTCAGATTTATATATAGCTCCCATATATATTTTCGTCCGATTTAGGGTAAATGGTGTACAAAAGTCTCTATATATCTTTCGATTTGCACGAAATTTCGCATAGCGTACTGAATTAAGTCTAGAATGATGTGTGTTAAGTTTCGTGCAAATCGGTTCAGATTTAGATATAGCTCCCATATATATCTTCATTCGATTTAAGGTAAATTGTGTACCAAAGTCCTTATTTATCTTTAGATTTGCACGAAATTTGGCATAGCGTACTGAATTAAGTCTAGAATGATGTGTGCAAAGTTTCGTGAAAATCGGTTCAGATTTAGATATAGCTCCCATTTATAGATTCGCCCGATTTTAAGTAAATAGTCCACTAAAGTCCCTATATATCTTTCGATTTGCACGAAATTTGACACAGCGTAATGTAAAGTTTCATGCAAATCGGTTCAGATTTAGATATAGCCCTCATATATATTTTCGTCCGATTTAAGCTAAATTGTGTACCAAAGTCCCTATATATCTTTCGATTTACACGAAATTTGGCATAGCGTACTGAATTCAGTCTAGAATGATGTGTGCAAAGTTTCGTGAAAATCGGTTCAGATTTAGATATAGCTCCCATTTATAGATTCGCCCGATTTTACGTAAATAGTCCACTAAAGTCCCTATATCTTTCGATTTGTACGAAATTTGGCACAGCGTAATGAATAAGGTCTAGAATGATGTGTGTTAAGTTTCGTGCAAATCGGTTCAGATTTAGATATAGCTCCCATATATAACTTCGTCCGATTTAAGGTAAATTGTGCCCCAAAGCCCTTATATAGCTTTCGATTTGCACGAAATTTGGCATAGCGTACTGAACTAAGTCTAGAATGATGAGTGTAAAGTTTCGTGAAAATCGGTTCTGATTTAGATATAGCTCCCATATGTAGTTTCGTCCGATTCAAGGTAAATTGTGAACCAACGTCCTTATATATCTTTGACATGGACCTATATAGATACTTAAAATGAAGACCATTACTGATATTTGTGACATCCATACTCCGAACGCTGTATTTGACTCAAACTTTTTCTTATAAGGAAATTCTGCACAAACATTTGATTTAACTCCAAACCATTTTTTTTTTTTTTTTTTTTGTGTGCAAAAATAACAATTTTGGCGAAAGACCCAACTGCGATGTTGCGTTCCATATTGAACAGTACTATTGATAGATTGGTAATTCAATAAGGACAATGCATACAGCATCATATTTTACCCTTGTCCAACATTGTGTTTCCATATTTTTTTCTGGTATTGCTACCTTGCAACACAGTTGTCTTCAATTTTTACTACTTCATCCATACCAAGGTGTTGTAAGAATAATTACAGTGCAATATACATGTGTGGAGCTGTGTATGTGTGCGCTTACAAGAAGGACACTTGATTCATTACAGCAACATGTTGGAAACTGTTCCACCATACAACAAGTCTATGGAAATTAAGGGATACAACTATGATGTGTCGTATGCAAAGGTAAGACGATGTCATATTGGACCAGGTATTGAACTGTTTGCTGAGAACACTGGCAAATTAAAGGTTGATACCTTATCAGACGAACGCACACACCAACACAAGGAACAGCACATGCATAATATAAACAATTTGTGCAACAGTAACATCGGATACTACAAACAATCCGAATACAACGACGAACGATTGTGTTATTGAACGAGTACGAGAACAAAATTTGCCTCAGACTCATTGCTAAAGGCATAGTCGTGTGCCCTGTAATTATCGGCAAACAAGTTTCATGCGTTCACAATGTACACCGTTCGTTAGATGGGGTGTAGTTGAAGTTCATTGAAATACTACATTTTAGAAAAATTTTGATGGAAAATATTCCTGAAATTGAAAAATATTCAAACTGGGAATATGGTTATATGGAAGCTATATAACCCATTCGAAACTAAAATAAATTGAAAACAAGTGAGAAAGGCTTTAAGTTCGGCCGGGCCGAACTTTGGACACCCTCCGTAGCAAAATGTGTGAAAATTCTACCAATCGATTTTTGTAAACCACCAAATACAAACTTCAGCAAAACTTACTTACTTAGCTGGCTTGTTATAGAACAGTTGCTCCATAAGCCGAGCTTAAAAAAGATTTCCAAGCGCGTCGGTCTTGTGCGCAAATCCACCAATTTGGAAGACCACGTTCCAAGATGTTGTTTTCTACTTGGTCTTTCCATCTAATTCGTAGCCTTCCCCTTCTACGGGAACCATCATCATCGTTTTTATATGTCTTTTGAGCTGGGGCATTCTCATTCATCCGCACAACATGGCCTAGCCACCGTAGTCGCTGCAGCTCAATACGACTGAGTATGTCAATGTCCGCGTATAAATTGTAGAGCTCATGGTTCATTCGACGCCGATATTCACCGTCGAGCATTCTCTTTCGGAGAATTTTTCTTTCAAACACCCCAAGAGCTGCCTCATCTGCTTGCGCAAGTACCCATGCTTCTGATCCATATAATAGCACGGGTAGTATCAGCATCTTGTAAAGTGTGAGTTTGGTCTGGCGGGAGGTGGCCTTGCTTTTGAGTTGTTTGCTCAGACCTTCTCCGAATTTCAAAACTGATGTCATTCGTTTTATTTATGGCGGTACCAAGGCATATAAAGTCTTTAACTACCTCGAAGCTGTAGTTCTCAAGTTCCACAGTTGGTCCGAGTCTACTTGACGTTTTGCGCGTAGATACCATCAGCTTGGTCTTCTCTCCGTTTACTGCAAAGGTGGCTGTTACCGCTCGCAATGTTCGACCCATTATACGATGTCATCGGTAAGGCGAGTAACATGTGTTGTTACTCGCGTACGCGTAATCGTCTGATTTACTTACGCCTATCCCTTTCCATCGCATTTCCTGTAAGGCAATAATATCGGCTTTGTACTTCTTGAGTACATCCGCCAAAGCGAACATATGCCAAACTGGACTGCATTCAGTACGCTGTGCAAAATTTTGTCTAAAGCGGACCAATACTGGGTGTTTGGTGCACCATTGACACTTTCGCACTCCATTTACATAAAATGGGACGAAACTATATATGGGAGCTATATCTGAATCTTAACCGATTCCAACAAAACTTCGCAGACATCAATCTGAACATAATTCACTGTTCTATGCGAAATGTTGTCTCAGTCGAACCTATATTGGCAGTATGGTGCACCATTTACATAAAATCGGACGAAACTATATATAGGAGCTATATCTAAATCTGAACCGATTTTCTCCAATTTCAATAGGGTTCATCCGCGGGCCAAAATAATGACACGTGCCAAATTTCATCCAAATCGGATCATAAATGCGATCTGTACATTATTCACAAAAAAACATTAGCGGACAGACATGCATAATTCGATTCTGTAAGTGATTCTCAAGAACCTCAAAATACCGAAAATTGGAGGTACCCTTATATGTGGGCTACTAGAAAAAATGGACTAATACTTATAATTTGTAGTAGAAACATGTGGTACCCAATAAGCACCCAGTGTTCCATATTTTAGCGAATTCGGTTGAAAAACGAACTCCCAACATACGGTAAATTGGGGGTACCATTATAGGACCGATATTTATAATTTTTCATTGAAACGTATGGTACCTACTAAGAACCCAGTGTGCTGAATTTCAGTGAATTCAGTTTGAAAAACGATATAAAAATTCCACTCAAAATGTACAAAAAATACTTTTAACAACCCCTACCAAATTATCGTTGCTTTTTACTTTTTTTTTGGCCAGCCACTTTTTCAGAGCGATTGGGTTACAAATTGAAAGGCACCCAATGGATGGACATACTTGTGTTACAAACACCTTGGAATGAAAAGTCAGTTTTACGTTGACTCCGATAGCAATACTTACACCCACTAAATGGATATGCACAAGCAAACAAAAATCACATACGTACATACAACCTCCGCGCACACTCACACATACTCAAACAGATTGAACGGCAAACCTTTAAGCCAAATTGAAGATATTCATTGTTACACAACAATAACATAGTAGTTGTTGACCATAAAAAGGAAAACTTCGTAAAGTTTGCCTTTAAAGTTAGTTTTGTATAATGTGAACATTAACACACACACAATCGCACCCCTACTTGTACTCACACACACACCATTTGTTTGCGTTTAAGTGTAACTTTGTATCTCGACAACAATTGCATCCTTATTGTGATGCCTGTTGCGTAGTAGTAGTTGTCGTCGTCGTCATCGTCTGTGCGAGAAAATTTTGGGGTGTAGAAAATCAAAGTTTGACAATATCAATTTTCGAAACTAATTAACAAAGACAACAGTATTTAATTAGCATTTCAGTCGGGCCATACAAATTGTATGGTTGGATAATTGGTGAACGATGTGAACTCCTGAAACAAGTTGAATAATATTTGCTTTATTTCAGCTACAAGGTAAGATGTTGTAAATATTGTTATTTGTAAACATGTAACCAATTACTGATGATAAATTATACCAGCGGGAATTAGCCAGAACTTGGGTATGTGCATCTCAACTACAATTGTCTAAGTTTTAATGTCTAATGGATGAAATGCATTTGCGTTGCAGAGCTGGAAATCGGGTACTTATATGAAAAGCATGCGAATGACAAGAGGAGAGGGTCACCTTTGAATAATTTTTGTTTTCAAGATACTTAAATTTTTTTAAACCCTTCACCACACTGTGGTACAGGGTATTATGTCTTTGTGCATATGTTTGTAACAGGCAAAAATAATCGAGATAGACCCATGGTTCCTTTTGAGAATATGCATAGAATCACTTTCTGAGTCAATTTATGCAAGTCCGCCCATCTGTTGATGTTAAATTGTAAACAAAGTACAGGTCGCATTTATAATCCGATTTGGCAGAAATTTGGTACAGCTCATTTAATTGGCCCAAGGACGAACCCTATTGAAATTGGGAAAAATCGGTTCAAATTTAGATAAAGCTCCTATATATATTTTGTCCGATTTACGGACTTGCACGAATTTTTGCGTAGCGTACTGAATTAAGTCTAGAATGATGTATGCCAAGTTTCGCGAAAATCGGTTCAGATTTAGATATTGCTCCCATATATAGTTTCGCCCGATTTTAGTTAAATGGTGCACCAAAATCCCTAAAAATCTTTCGATTTGCACGAATTTTTGCATAGCGTACTGAATTAAGTCTAGAATGATGTATGCCAAGTTTCGCAAATCGGTTCAGATTTAGATATAGCTCCCATATATAGTTTCGCCCGATTTTTGGTAAATGGTCCACCAAAGTCCCAGAAAAGCGTTTGATTTGCACGAATTTTGGCATAGCGTACGGAATTAAGTCTAGAATGATGTATGCCGAATTTCGTGAAAATAGGTTCAGATTTAGATATAACTCCCATATATAGTTTCACCCGATTTTTGGTAAATGGTGCACCAAAGTCCCAGAAAATCTTTCGATTTGCACGAATTTTGGCATAGCGTAAATTATGTTTAGAAAGACGTGTGCTAAGTTTTGTGAAAATCGGTGCAGATTTAGATATAGCTCCCATATATAGTTTCGCCCGATTTTAGGTAAATGGTGCACTAAAGATCCATAGCTAGGCCGATTGACACAACGTACTGATGTTAATATAAATCAATCTCCGATAAGTTTCTTTGAAA
The DNA here is from genome assembly GCF_032173495.1 of Musca vetustissima. Lineage (NCBI taxonomy): Eukaryota > Metazoa > Arthropoda > Insecta > Diptera > Muscidae > Musca > Musca vetustissima. Next base: position 304 of record NW_026879626.1, on the reverse strand, counting down.
TCGGTTCAGATATAGATATTGCATAGCTTCTATATATAATTTTGACTTATTCATGTTAACTGTACACCAAATAATCAATGAATGTCTGATTGAGATTAAACTATAAACAGTGCAGCTTACCAAATAGCTTGTGTCAACTTTGCTTTAAATCGGTCTGCAAAATTTAGCATATGTTGCAAAAATACATGTGTAGGGATTGATGTTAGTCGGTTCAGATATTCATAAAGATCAAATATTGAATATACCCAAAGTGGTGAAGGGTATCATATAGTCGGCCCTGTCCGACTTTACTACTTTCCTTATT
>NW_026879625.1:0-27875 GCF_032173495.1 Musca vetustissima | reverse complement strand
CTTCGGGGAGCATCGTGCTGGATGTGGTTATACCCAAATCGCGGGTAGAGCTGTGCTTGGTGTGGAGTTGCATTACAATCGGGTGCCTGACCCATAGAAATGCAGGAGTTTTAGATGGGCTTCGCTCCTCATCGCGTCCAAATACGTATGATCGATTGGTACCTGCATTTCGGTGTGGGGGCTTTGGTTGACGCTTTGTATTAACTGATGTTTACAGCACCGTAGGGTAAGACCACAAGGTAGGTACCCACGTACTCTAAGCATCTCTGTATAATTTGGTTAAATTTGACATTTTTGGTTCATTGACATTTTCGTCCCTAAGGTGGAAAACCTATTCACGATACTGCTCTACTATATTTTTGAATATCTAAGCCAGGTTTTAAAACAGAAGAAAGCTGAACTGTACAGTAATCGGCATATTGTATAATTTAGTTAAATTTTTTAAATTCTTTGACATTTTCGTCATAAGATACCACTCTACTATATTTTTGAATATCTAACCCAGTTATTCTATTTGACGTTACGACTTCTCTAAGACTGAAAATCGCATCTCAACCACCAGTTCAACGTCACAGCCACTCACAAAGTGCTTCGAAATGCTACCTTCACAAACAATTTTCGTTGGATTATGGTTCGTCGCCTGTGGCGACCTTATAAACATCTTCCGAAGCACCGCGATTATATTTCCCGATTTCTTTGTACCAATCGTCAGAATCTTTTTTTGAGCGATCCAGAAATATACGAATAAGAACCACCATGTCATCCGATCATAACCAAACATTATTGGTGTCGTCTTTGGTCATTATTGGTGTTCGTACTACAGGGGAGACATCGATATAGATAGTTGAAATATGATGATCTATATACTAGAATCAATATTTCGTGGTGTTCGCCTGTGACCACACAAACCTTTAATACCAATACAGCATATTTAGAGATTTTACAACATTCGATTACAACATTCTAATATGCCAATCGATTTCATACACATATTCAAATTGAAAAAAATCTGTATACATATTTAATTATAGACTGTATTTTTACAATATATAAATAGGACGGTTTGTAAAGCTTTTAAGCTCTCTAAAAGTCTTTAAAGTTATTTATTTTTACAATATAATTTTAATATTAAGCATAATAAAAACAATTGTACAATTCGATTTACGGACAAAAGCAAATATCGCATACAATATTAAATACTGAGAATAAAAATAAAAAATACAAAGTATTTCAATTTGAAAAGAATAAATCATTTTTAGATGTAAATATATGTAAATAACCAAACCGACATTTAGTCATTGTCAAAAAAAAATAGTTTACTAATTTCCATAAAAAATGTGCACTAAAAAAAACTTAGAAATGCTCGAATTGCTGTAAATATTTAAACTAATGCTTTAAATATCCCTTTTTCCATCCTTTCCCAAAATCATGACGATAACCACGATAACACTCCAAAAAACTCCAAAAACTATAAATGAATAATATTATCTAGCTGGCAATCATCTGCATTTCGTACATGGCCCTTTCAAGCTGTTTCTACTCCCTTTACGGCTTTTCAAGCACCTGGCATAAATCTATTAACCCCGGCACATTTGGATACAACATTAAAACAAAGTGAATCAAAAACTAAAGTGGAAAAAGATGAAAACCCACAAATCCAACCTCAACAAATATTTTCTGTGGGCTCCCCACTACCACAAGCCTTGGCACCCACACAATCATATTTTGTTCTAAATAGTGCATTTTATGATTCGCCATTAACCCGTTATGCCTATACGACCAGTAATCAATTTGTTCCTGGATTTTTTCAAAATCCTTCTATTGAAACCATTGAGCCTACCGAAAAACCCAGACACCGTGAAGCAGAACCAACAACGAAAAAACCCAAAACTGTAACGAAATCGAAACCACCTAAATTACAAGTGAAATCCGTAACCACCAAAAATAACAACAACAATGGAAAGGCCGACTTTCTCAATGATAAACCCCTATTGGAAGCTGTTCAAAAGATTAATCCCCAATTTATTGTTGAAGATATAATGCCAGTACCAGGACGTCATGTATATTCCTCAATTGGCATGGAACTTGTGGGAGATAGCAAACAGAAACCGGTTAATAAAAAACCAAAAACCAAATTGACGACGAAAAAATCCCAAGTAAAAGTTGAGGCCATTAGCCGAACAGCAACGACGGGAAATGTACCGCAAATACCATTTGGTACATATTTTTTGCCATATTTTTCACAACTTCAACAACAATACGAAAAACAACTGCAGCAGCAGCACCAACAACAAGGACAAAGAAAAAGTAAACAAATACAAAAGCCGGCTCTAAAAACGGCATCTTTGATTTTGGAACCCCATTCCAAGGCTATTGTTGGTAATGGTGGGACCGCCATATCAGCACCCATTTCTAGGGCCGTTCTAAAACGTGGCGTCCCCACAAATGTTTATTTCAATCCGGAATCTGTGGCCATAGCTGGTGTTGGTGGTAAGGCGCATGCCCAAGCCGATTTGGAATTGGATTTAATCAATTAAATTTGAAGTATTTGACTATCTGAACAGAGACTGACAGCTAAATCCGAATTTTTGTTTAAAACAAGTAAATAAATAACAAAAAAAAACGATTAAAATGTAACAATATCTAATTGTTAATAAATTAAAAAAAAAATGTACAAACAATTGGTTTAAATCATTTTATTGTATGTTTTGTAAAATTATTTTTTTTAAATAATGTTTTATAAAATTGAACGGCATTTTGTTAGTGTGTAAATATATACTTATTTTTTACAGGTTGTGGTATAATGTATATACACATATAATTTTAATATAATATAAACTATACCCCTCCACTATATTTTGATGATCTTAGCCAGGTTTTGTAACTGAAATTGCTCTATTTGACGTTACGAGTTCTCAGAGACTGGAAAACCGTATATCAACCCGAGTACAAGGACACCGCCCGCATTTCGTCTCTTCAGGGAATTTCGTATACCATTGTATACCAGAAGTCCCTGCCGAATATGTGATCATTTTTAACACATTCCTTAGGTCAATTATCTTTGGTCATTCAAACCCGATTCTTTGTTAGGTTTCCCGCTGTGGATTGTATTCTAGATCAGAAGGAACCGTATCTCTATTGAAATCACGATAAAGATCCTACTTCGGGGTTTCAGTGTATTAAATACTTTTAATATATGTCCATACTTTAATATAAAATCCAATAAAGGTCCCGTCCCATTTTAGGTCTTAGGAAGGTCATAGCTTCATTTTCATAGCTAGTATTTCAGGTTTACAGATAAGTGTATAATCGTGTATACACCTTCATGTTTTGAAATTACTCCCATATCTCCCATATCCGTATCTGTCACCAGTCTGTTTAACTGGGGCACACGGTAACTCTCGAAGGGAGTAAACGATCTCATCCGAACTTTGCACATCGTAATATTTCTTTCAAACTTAAATAATGTTCGAAAATGAGAATATCGATACACTCCTTCTGGTACCTCCTCCACAAAATGGTTAAAATTTTGCGGAGAATTAATATTACCAAGCCTAGATGAAGCCTCTCCTCAATATTTTGACAATTTTATATCAAACAATTGAGCGAACATCTCAATATCCTATAAAGGCTCACAATTTTGAAAGTTTTATATCAAGCAATTAAGCGAACCTAACCTAACATTGATCAAGTCCGAAGACGGCACCCATTGGTCCACTTCTTAAGACACCTGAAAAGTGACAAAATGTTGAAAATCAAGTTGAAGATGGGGAATATCGATTCACTCCTTCTGGAACCTCCTCCAAAAATGGTTAAAATGTTGATGAAAATTACCTAAACCTGAAAGAAATCTGAAAATGAGACCTATCGCTCAGACCCTTCTAGTACCTCTCCAACAAAGTGTCAAAATTTTGAACATTTGAAAATTCATTATTACAATATCCGATTTCCAGACTGTGCTAATATTTTAATCAAGTTCAAAGATCCATATGTGCACTTCTTTTGGTAACTTGTAAACTGCATATGGGGCACCTGATTTGATCGTTTCATTATACCCTTCACCACACTGTGTACAGGGTATTATGTCTTTGTGCATATGTTTGTAACAGGCAAAAGGAAACGAGATAGACACATGGTTCCTTTTGAGAATATGCATAGAATCACTTTCTGAGTCGATTTATGCATGTCCGTCCGTCCGTCTGTAGATGTTAAATTGTAAACAAAGTACAGGTCGCATTTATGATACGATTTAGATGAAATTTGGCACAAGTCACTTATTTGGCCCAAGGACGAACCCTATTGATATTGGGAAAAATCGGTTCAGATTTAGATATAGCTTCCATATATATTTTCGTCCGATTTAAGGTAAATGGGGCACCAAAGTCCTTCTATATCTCTCGATTGGCGCGAAATTTGGCACAGAGTACTGAATTAGGTCCAGAATGATATGTGCCAAGTTTCGAGAAAATCGGTTCAGATTTAGATATAGCTCCCATATATAGTTTCGTCCGATTTGAGGTAAATGGTGCACCAAAGTCTCTACATATCATTCGATTTGCCTAAAATTTGGCACAGAGTACTGAATTAGGTGCAGAATGGTGTGTACCAAGTTTCGAGAAAATCGGTTGAGATTTAGATATAGCTCCCATATATAGTTTCGTCCGATTTAAGGTAAATTGTGCACCAAAGTCCTTATATATCATTCGATTTGCACGAAACTTGGCATAGAGTACTGAATTAGGTCCAGAATAATGTGTGTTAATTTTCGTGAAAATCGATCCAGATTTAGATATAGCTCCCATATATATTTTCGTCCGATTTAAGGTAAATCGGTCTCCAAAGTCCCTATATAATATTCGATTTGCACGAAATGTGGCATAGATTACTGAATTAGGTCCAGAATGATGTGTGCCAAGTTTCGAAAATGTCGGTTCAGGTTTAGATATAGCTCCCATATATAGTTTCGTCCGATTTAAGGTAAATGGTGCACCAAAGTCCCTATATAACATTCGATTTGCACGAAATTTAGCATATATTACTGAATTAGGTCCAGAGTGATGTGTGCCAAGTTTCGAAAATGTCGGTTCAGATTTAGATATAGCTCCCATATATAGTTTCATCCGATTTAAGGTAAATGGTACACCAAAGTCCCTATATATCTTTCGATTTGCACGAAATTTAGCATTGAGTACTGAATTAGGTCCAGAATGATGTGTGCCAAGTTTCGAGAAAATTGGCTCAGATTTATACATAGCTCCCATATATAGTTTCGTCCGATTTAAGGTAAATGGTACACCAAAGTCCCTATATATCATTCGATTTGCATGAAATTTGGCACAGAGTACTGAATTGGGTCCAGAATGATGTGTGCTAAGTTTCCTGAAATTGATTCAGATTTAGATATAGCTTCTATATCTGACCAAATGAAAAATTTAGTATCGGCTGCAGAATGACATGTTTATGAATCCAATTTCATTTTACCTGTCCTTTAAAAATGCGACGTCTGTTAGTATTTATCTGTTGAATATACCCAAAGTGGTGAAGGGTATCATATAGTCGGCCCCGTCCGACTTTACTACTTTCCTTACTGGTTAAAAACATGAGGACGGAGTACCCGATTTGAAAAAATGTTGCTTAAAATAATGATTCTTTCAAATTTTTATGAAGCCTCCAACACAAAGACTCAAAATTTTGAAAATTTAATATCAATTTTTTTTATTTTATTTTTATTGATATATTAACCGAACCTAGATGAAGTCTGACGATGGAACCTATCGCTCAGATCCTTCTGGTACCTATCCAACAAAGTGTTCAAATTTTAAACATTTGTAAATTCAATATTACAATATACGTTTTCCAGGCTGAGCACATCGTAATATTTTAATCAAGTTCAAAGATTCATAGGTGCACTTCATCTGGTGACTCCACCACAAAGTTTCAAAATTTTAAAAGCTTGTAAACAGTATATGGAGCATCCGATTTGCTGCGTTGATTATAAACTCTAATAATATTAGCATACCTACATTAAATCCGAAAAAGTGATGGTGCTCCTTGATAATAGTATATAGTATAAAGCGAATGGACCTGTGTGGTCTTATCTTTGCAGACCTTTATATTAATACTAACCATAGATCTTATGTAACTATCAGTTATATATGTAGGTCCACCATATGTGGTATTTTCCTACCAAACGAAAATAGGATTCAAATGTCATAATAGGTGTTTGTCAAAAATATTTTTACAATATGAAAGCTAGGCATAGTCCTTTATAAAATTCATCCTTGGGATAGTCTTTAAAAATATTGATTACAAAATCCAAATTAGGGATAGTTCCTGTAAAAACATTATTTAAAAATCAAAGCTTTGGATTGTCCTTGAAAAATACAATTTAAAGCATCCAAACTGGAGATAGTTCTCAAAAAAATATTAAAAAATTAAAAAATCCAGGATAGTATATTACCAAGCCTATTTTATTAATCCACGCTTGTGGTAGACCTTGAAAAATACTTTTTTAAAAATACAGTTTTTGAAAAAAAATATTCTATAAAAAATACCACTTTTCGTATAGTCCTTGAGAAAATATCACTTGAAAAGTCCACTCTTGGAATAGTCCATGAAAAAATATTATTTAAAAAGTCCACTCTTCGGAAAGTCCTTGCAAAAATATTATATAAAAATTCCACGTTTATGAAAGGATACAAAAGTCCGAATAAGAGCTTTGTGCGCCAAAGATGCTACGGTGATTTAAATTCCTCGTTATCTGATAATTATAAATGTACATACATAGAAAATTATAGAAATAATTATATTTTTACATAAATATATTTTTATATATATAAATATTAGTTTGCGACTTTGTAAAATATAAACAAAAATATATTATCTGGGAAATCCTTCCTAATTTTTTTCATATATCCCAACTCCTTTTAACATTTCTTGTAAAAAAAACTCCAACCCTTGTAGTATAGATATTTCCCTTCCACACTTTATTTTTCTCTTACGCCTCTCACAATCCACCTATTTACGTAGCCCACCCTTAGCTGTTAACCTTTAGTTTTCTTTTTAACGGTACATTATGACAAATATTTTATTTTGAATCACCTTACCCTCACCGCCTCAATTATGCACACCTAAAACCTACAACAAACATTATCACAAATGTCCATTAGACACCGAAGTATTCCAAATGAAGAAGTCTTGGCATACTATGGAGGTTTAAAGGGTCAAACTATACACTTGAAAGATGGCCGAATTCATAGAATCCATTCTTCACAAAATAGCCGTGGATCAACAGCAGCAGCATCAGCATCCAAAACAACGATTATTTCACGACAAGGACCAACAGCCGCATTGTCAAGCAGTGTTGCTGTGAACGCACACGACAACACTGTGACATTTGCTGATGATTTCAATAGAATCCAATTGGCGGCTGCTCGTCTGGTTGCCATACAGGAAATGGCCAAAAAGAAGGGTACCTTCAGTGAAGAGGATAATCGTATCTATGCTGCCAGTCTCTTGGAATTGGGACAAGCTGCTCAAAGTTTGGCTCTGCTGCAGCAAACGGGTAAAATTCAAGACTTCAGTGTTCTATTGAAACCCTATTCGTCAGGAGCTGCCATGCCTCAGAAAACTCCCATTGCAACAAGTGAGAAGACCAATGAGGATGCCGTTACCGTCGAGGCGCCAGTTGAAGAACAAAAAGTGGAAGAGGAAAAAATTGATGAGGTAACGGAACAGCAATTTAATGAGTCCGATCTCTTGCCTGTTGCTCCAGAAGATCCCTTCGAAGATGTACAGTTGGGCCACCCAAAAAGGATGCTTCCGTGGCTGAGGCCAAGCCAGTAGGTGAGGTGGACAACAACATATAGTAAATAAACACGTATTTTTATAACAAATATTCTTCTGTGTTTATTTCCAGGTGTTTCCATTGTTGGTCAGGGAGGTGTAGCCTCCTCCAAACCCAATGCTGTTGCCCTTTCGGGACGCAATGGTTTGGCCGTTTCAGCCCCCAAGGCCACTGCCATAGCTGGTGTTACTGCCGAAGAAGCAGCTGCATTCAGTGTGTCTGTACCCAGTCGCAATCAATTGGTAATTAAATCGGCCGCATCCCGTTTAGCCCCTATCGATGAATCTCCTTCGTATGATGACTATGATTATATCGAAACAACACCCATTAAAGCTAAAACTCGTAAAGCTCCCCTCTTGAGATCGTCCGGTTTGATACGTAGCACCAATAAAATGCATCCAAAACCAATGATGGCCACCGCCTCAGCTGCCGATAAAATTGTTCAGATGTGGCGTACAGCCATTGCTGAAGATTATGCATCACCCAATCGTTATGATGATGGCGACGACGAAGAGGATCGTTTAGATGATTATGACATTGAACAATTGTATAAGATCTCGAAAAAATTATCGAAACGCCGTAGATATTAAGTTGACGGATTGCACGCACACCCTTCTGCCATTTATTTATTATTATAAGAAATAACCTTTTTTTATATAATTTAAATTACAATCAATTTTTTAATATATTTATATCAATTATCATATGATTATTTATAAACAAGAACAATAATAAATTAACGAATTTAGTACTGATAAATAATTAATTAAATAATTATGATCTCATGGGCTCGGTGAGAAAATTTTTTAGAAAACAAGAACTGAGGTACAAATAAATTAGTTATACAACCCAAGCTTGGGGGGATATTAAAACTAATTTAAAAATGTCGTATGCAGAATACACTAATTCTTACTTTTGTTAGGGTGGTACCAAAGACGAGGAACCTACGCTTATGATAGTCCCTTAAAAATATACAAAAGATAGTCCTGGAAAAAAATATTATTTAAAAATCCACTCTTCGGATAGTCTGATAGAAATAATTATTATTTAGAAAAGACCACTCTATGTATTTGCACTTGATGTTCTTGGTGTTCTGCATGTTAATGGGGATTTTCGTGCCTTTGAGATGGAAATCTGTCTCTACCATAGCTCGTGTGTTAAGTTTCGAGAAAATCGGGTTAGCTTTAAATTTATATTCATCGTGTGTTAAGTTTCGAGAAAATCGGGTTAGCTTTAAATCTTATAAAAGTCCTTTAACAAATATATAAAAAGTAGTTCTTGAAAAAATTATTTAAAACCCCGTGCTTAAGATAGTCTCTAAAAAATCTTTTTTTAAAGTAAGGAAAGTAGTAAAGTCGAACTGGGCCGACTATATGATACCCTTCACCACTTTGGGTATATTCTACATATGTATCCTAACAGACGTCGCGTGTTTGTTATATATCTATATCTGAATCGATTTCAGGGAAACTTGCCAGAGACTAATTTATATTACTTCAGTACGTTGTGTCAATCGGCCTAGCTATGGATCTTTTCACAAAGCTTAGCAACATCATTCTAGACTTGATTCAGTACTCTATACCAAAATTCGTGCAAATCGGAAGATATATATGGACTTTGGTGCACCAATTACATAAAATCGAACGAAAATATATATGGGAGCTACATCTAAATCTGATCCGATTTTCACGAAACTTAGCACACGTCATTCTAGACTTAATTCAGTACGCTATGACAAATTTCGTGCAAATCCAATGTTTTTCAGAGACTTTGATGCACCAATTACCTAAAATCGGACGAAAATATATGTATGGGAACTACATCTAAATCTGAACCGATTTTCACGAAACTTAGCACACGTCATTCTAGACGTAATTCAGTACGCTATGACATATTTCGTGCAAATCGAAAGATAAATAGGGTTTTCGTACACCATTTACCTTAAATCGGTACGAAAATATATATGGGATCTATATCTAACTCTGAACCAATTTTTCCGAATTTCAATAGGGTTCGTCCTTGGGCCATACAAATGCGCTGTGCCAAATTTCATCCAATTCGAATCATAAATGCGTACTTTGTTTACAATTTAACATGGACAGACGGGCGGACGGACGGGCATGCATAAATCGACTCAGAAAGTGATTGCATGAATATTCTCAAAAGGAACCATGGGCCTATCTGGAGTATTGTTGCCTGTTACAAACATATGCACAAATACATAATATCCTGTACCACACTGTGGTGAAGGGTATAAAAATGCACTCCTCAGATAATCATTTAAAAAATATTATTTTAAAAGCCCACTCTTCAAACAGTTCTTGACATTGTTTAAAAAATCCAAGCTTATGTTAGCGCTTGAAAAAATGTATTTAAAAAGTCCACGATTTTGATAATACTTTAAAAGATTCTTTAAAAGTCCACTCTTCGGATAGTCTTTAAAAACATATTATTTAAAAATTCAATTGAAAAAAAAATATATATATATATTTAATAAAATAAAACCACGATAAGGGTAACCCTAAAAATATTATTTAAAAAAAAACCAGGCTTAGGTAGCCCTTTAAAAAATATTATTAAAAAACGCTGGATACCCCTTAAAAAATACTACTAATAAAATAATGTTTAAACCAGTGAGCGAAGCAGTATAGTCGGACGGGGCCAACCATATGATACCCCACACGACTTCCACGAAAATCTAACTTTCTGTGATTCCATATTCTGAGCATGGTCAATATTTCGCTATATTTGACCTATTTACCGACTAGAGGTGTTACTAATAAACAGCCCTTCTAATTACTTGTCCAGATTCCATTCACCGTGGGTTATGTTGTGATGTTCGGCTTTCAATTGTGGGCCATAGATCGACTCGAAAAAAACACAAAAAATAAGTTTTTGGTTCACTTCATCCAAATATTATCATCACTGAAAATTATAGGCGTTGTCTTTGACCATACCTGGATCCTGCGGAAAATTTCAAAGCGATCAGCGCTATATTTTCGCCCTATAGTGTGGTAATGGGTTACTAAATAATATTTCAGTACGTAAGCACCTGTAAATATTTAAGTGTAACTACCACATCCGAGTACATACAGCCATATAATTGGAATCAATTTAAAGGTCAACCACGTTTTTTGGATATACTTTCAAGTTCTCGGGTCTATAGTGTGGTAATGGGTTACTAAATAATATTTCAGTACGTAAGCACCTGTAAATATTTAAGCGTAACTCCCACATCCGAGTACATACAGCCATATAATTGGAATCAATTTAAAGGTCAACCACGCTTTTTGGATATACTTTCAAGTTCTCGGGTCTATGTCCTTCAGGAGTAAATATATTCGCCATAGAATACAAAATTTGTAATTTTTCACACAAAAGTCAGGGTCCATTTGACCCGTTAAATATTGACCGATCTTCCTGAAAATAGTATTGTTTATTCTTTGGCCCGATCCCCTTCTCCATGTAATATTTCACGATTTTTGGTCATAATAGCGGTCACTGGAGCGACCAGAAAATCAAACAAAAATTAAGTATTTGGTCCATTTCATCCTCTAGCTATTACCTAATCTTTACCAAAAACAATAGGTGTCTTCATTGAACCCAGAACCCATTCTACATGCAAAATTTCGTGAAGATTGATCCATAACTGTGGCCTGTATCGTATTTACAAATTATAATGAACAGATGGACGGACACACATGTCTAGATCGACTCAGCTAGTCGAGATATGATGATCGGTATACTTGAAGGTGGGTCTAGGACTAATATTTCGCAGCGTTACAAACTCTTGGGGCTGCACAAAGCTATAATACCCTGTCAACATAGTTGTGTAGGCTATAAAAATAATTTTCACAATCCTTTGATCTGATATTCATTTGGAATCTGGGTTTCAAATTTGTAGTCTTTTCGGTAGATAAATGTTGGATTATTACATCTCAATTCTCAGAGAGTCATGTTTTATGAAATCTATAACAAAACTATCATTTACAGACAAACGTGACTTTCTTTATTAAAATGTTAAGTTCTGATTATTGCTTTTTACAAATGCCTCTAGTTCTAACAACAATTAAACACTTCCATCTTTGTGACCATGCAATATATTATAAATCAAAGCCTACTTTTAGGTGTTAATAAAAAACGCAAGTTTCATTTCTAATAGTGTCATTATTATGAATATCATGAATACCATCGAAAAGTCATCCACACCATATAAACGACGAATGTCTAGCACCACCATTCCTCCCTGCTTCCATGCGACAAGACAACATTCATTATTGCTGTGGGCTTCGATGCTAGAACACTTTTCATCTTAACCACAAAGAAAATGCTTCCATTTGTTATACAAAGAAACAATGTTAAAGTCTTTCTTGTATACAAAACCACAGTGATTGTGGTTTTGACCACAAATATAGAAACAATAAAATTCTATTAGAAATTGTCGCACAACCTCAGCACTTACCTTGGGCAGTAGGTATAGTTATTAAAAACGCACACACACCCATGCACATAGGAGGTCTTCTTGTATCCAAAATACAAGTTTTCACTTACAAATAAATACCGGGTACTGTGGAGATAATCATCATCATGATAATGCAGATTGTCATTTGATATATTTGACCAGAGGCCAGTTTAAAAAAAAAAAGAAAACAAAAAACTACCAGCTTTACAAGTTAAAATTAGCCTGTGTCTCAGCTAGCTTGACCATAAACTTGAATTGTTATGCTCTTGAGCATAACAAAAAAGAAGACAAACAACAAAAGAATCGATCCTGTTTTGTCGACTAAATTCAATAGCAACTGAATAGCCTTTCTAGTTTTAACTAGGAATTGGGGTTGCCATATAAATTAAAACTATAAATGAAATTCACAAAATAAGGGAATGTTTAATGAATATATGTGGAAAATTATTGGTCATTATTGACATTTTTTAAGCTGTAATACAATCGAGGATTTTTTTATGTAATATGTTTTAAGGATTTTGTCAAGGGCTATCTGAAGATTGGATTTTTATACCCTACACAACTATGTTGTCAGGGTATTATAGCTTTGTGCAGCCTCAAAAGTTTGTAATGCGGCGAAATATTGGTCCTAGACCCACCTTTAAGTATACCGATCGTCATATCTCGACTATCTGAGTCGAGCTGAGCTGAGTTGATCTAGACATGTGTGACCGTCCGCCCGTTTGTCCATCTGTCCATTATAATTTGTTATTGTGTTTACACAGGCCACAGTTATGGACCAATCTTCACGAAATTTTGCATGTTGGATGTGTTCTGGCCAATGAAGACCCCTATTGTTTTTGGGAAAGATCGGTTAATATTTAGGAGATGAAATGGACCAAATACTAAATTATTGTCGGCGTTTCTGGTCGCTCCAGAGGCCGCAATAATGGCCCGAACATCATGAAATTTTCCATGGAGAAGGGGATCAGGCCAAAGAATAAGCATGCCTTTTTTCACAAAAGATCGGTCAATATTTAGCGGGTCAAATGGATTAAGACTTTTGTGTGAAAAATGACAAAATTTGTATTCTATAGCGTATATATTTATCCCTGAAGGACATAGACCCGAGCTGTTGATATTATATCCAAGAGGAGTGGTTGACCTTTAAATTAATACCAATTATATTGTTATATGTGTTCGGATGTGGGAGTTGCACCTAAATATTTACAGATATCTCCGTATTCGTATATTAATTAGTAATCCATTATTACTCTAGAGAGCGGAACTTAGTGCTGATCGCTTTGCAAGGTTCCATGATGTTCCAGTTATGGTCAAGGACAACGCCTATAATTTTCGGCGATGATCAGATAATGATTTTGGAAGTGGACCGAAAACTTAATTTTTTGTGTTATTTTCGAGTCGATCTATAGACCACAAATGAAAGCCGAACATCAAAACACAACCCACGGTGAAGGGAATTTGGACAATAGCTGTACTGAATACTCGTAATATTCGGAAAATATGTCAGTGTGAGGATGAGGTGCTGTTACCTCCAATCGGGCAAAAGGGTGCAAATATCACGAAATATTCCCAGTCTCGGAATATAAATCCGCAGGAAATTTGAGTTCCGTGGTAGTTGTGTAGGGTATCGTATGGTCGTCCCCGCCCGACTATACTGCTCCACTCGCTGGTTTAAAATAATATTTGGTAAGGATTATCCAAAAATTAAAAATAATTTTTCAAAATCTATCCAAAGCGTGTTTTTTAAATATTTTTTTTGCAATGACTTTCTTTGAAGGACTATTCAAAGCGTGGATTTTTTAAAATATTTTTAGCAATGACTTTTTTTGAAGAACTATCCAAAGCCTGGATGTTTTTAAAATATTTTTTTCAATGCCTTTCTGACTGTTCAAAGCGTGTATTTTACATAGCAATGACTATGTAATGTTTTTTTTTCAAGGACTCTTTAAAGTCTGGAGTAGTTAAGCCAACATTTTTCAATGGATAATCAATCGAGATTTTTTTAACAATAAATTTTCAAAAATGGTATTTTATTTGGATTGGCCCGAATGGTAATCGTTACAGAAAACCTGGCAATATTAACAGCTATCAAAAAGAGGGACGTAAACATAGAACATCATCATCACCCAACCTCATACACACACACACATTTGTCCAGCCATATAAACAAACACCATGCACGGTCAAGCTTGCTATAACTTGTTATTTTTATTTTCCTTCCTTCTTTCTATAAAAGGTTAATGCTTTTATTCTTTTGATTTGGTTTTCATGTTATTCTATTTAACTGGTATGCCAACTTACCCTGCCATCTACCTTTCCACACGGGTCTTCAGCCGAAGAAGAATCCAAACAAACAAAGAGGAAACAAAATTATCAAAAGCTGGAATTACTTGTAATTGATGCTGTTCTTCGGTGCTGCAAGTTGCACTGTTGGTCTAGGAAAATAATAAAGAACTACTCCATTCCTTGTTTCTGGATAGAATGCCGCCTATAAATTGTGAATAGTCTCCTATTACATAAGGTTGGTATGGTTGGTTGGTTGGCTGAGTTCTGTTTGTTGCTGTTGTTGTCATCGTAATCATCATTTGGTTTCTTGTTTTGTTCTAGCCATTCTACTATCAATTTTGCAAATGGAGACTTGTGATGGTAATTGGCTGCAGCATCTGCAGATGCCACGGCAATGTTGTCGAACTATATAAAGGCCTTGCACCTTAGCCCATGGCCAACAGTTTCCTTTCAACTGTGTGCCAAGTGAGAAGTTTTGAAAGTATTTGCTGATAAAGAAAGAATAAGAAAATTGTTATTTTTAAAAGTGAACGAACACCTTGCGTTGGAAGAGTTATAAAAAGGATTTATTAAGGACTGATTAAAATAGAATTTTTTAAAAGGTAAGTTACATTATTTTTTAATAAACAAGTGAAATATTTTTTTATATAAAAAATATGTGAATATGCTAAAGGAAAACACATTTATAACGAGTGGCAGTGACACGTTTGTGTCTTAAGTCATTTGATTTAATACTTAAAGCAATCAATTTATGGCGTGCTTTGTGTCAAATATTTAATTTGAAATCATTAATATATCTAAATATGGATCTATTGAAATTTTAAAGTTAAATTAACTACATCAGTATTTTTGATAAATTAATCACATTTGAGTGAACATTAAGAACGAATTTTCACATCAAGTATTTCGATAAACCTAAAACTGAGGCATATTTAAATGATTTTACAACACTCATGAAGAGAATATCATTTACACCTTGTCCACCCTCCACCATAGTATGGAGGGTATATTTATTTTTTCATTCCGTTTGTAACTCATCGAAATATTCATTTCCGACCCTATAAGGTATATATATTCTTGATCAGGGTAAAATTGTAAGACGATCTGAAGGAATTGGGATAGGGTGCAGAAATTTTGCATAGGGTTGTCTTTTGTCTGCAGGCAGGTCAAGTTCGAAGATGGGATATATCGGTCCACGTTTAGGCATAGCTCCCATATAACAGTACCCCCCAACAGTACCAATATTTCGATGAGGCACATTTTCATCGTGTTAAAGTGTATACACCCTCATTAGCCATAAGGCTGAGGGTATAATTATCCTTTAAAAATTTCGAACATTTTTATTATACCCTACACAACTATGTTGTCAGGGTATTATAGCTTTGTGCAGCCCCAAAAGTTTGTAATGCCGCGAAATATTGGTCCTAGACCCACCTTTAAGTATACCGATCGTCATATCTCGACTAGCTGAGTCGATCTAGACATGTGTGTCCGTCCGTCCGTCCGTCTGTCCATTATAATTTGTAAACACGATACAGGCCACAGTTATGGACCAATCTTCACGAAATTTTGCATGTAAGATGGGTTCTGGCTAATGAAGACCCCTATTGCTTTTGGGAAAGATCGGTTAATATTTAGGGGATGAAATGGACCAAATACTAAATTTTTGTCGGTTTTTCTGGTCGCTCCAGAGGCCGCAATAATGGCCCGAACATCGTGAAATTTTGCATGGAGAAGGGGATCGGGCCAAAGAATAAGCATGCATATTTTGATAAAGATCGGTAAATATTTAGCGGGTCAAACGGACCCTGACTTTTGTGTGAAAAATTACAAAATTTGTATTCTATAGCGTATATATTTACCCCTGAAAGACATGGACCCGAGAAGTTGATATTATACCCAAGAGAAGTGGTTGACCTTTAAATTGATACCGTATTCGTATATTATTTAGTAACCCATTATCACTCTAGAGAGCGGAACTATAGCGCTGATCGCTTTGAAATGTTCCATGAGGTTCCAGGTATGGTCAAGGCAACGTCTATAATTTTCGGTGATGACCAGATAATAATTTTGGAATGAAGTGGACCGAAAACTTAATTTTTTGTGTTATTTTCGAGTCGATCTATAGACCACAAATAAAAGCCGAACATAACAACACAACCCACGGTGAAGGGAATCTGGACAATAGCTGTACTGAATACTCTTAATATTCGGAAAATATGTCAGTGTGAGGAAGAGGTGCTGTTTACCTCTAATCGAGCAAGAGGGTGCAAATATCTGGAAATATTGCCCAGGCTCGGAATAAACATCCGCAGAAAATTTGAGTTCCGTGGTAGTTGTGTACGGTATCGACTATACTGCTCCGCTCACTGGTTATGGTTTACATAATTCGTTTTTAGAAATGTCGATATAGGTCCACTTTTTGGTATGTTCCCTATATTTTCATTTATAGTACCTGTTACCGCTTTTTCACTTGTTTTTTCTTTAATTAAAATAGTTTGAAGTGCAAAGATCGTGGATTGCACTATCGAAAAATCGAAAAACGATTTACTTATTGGAAGTTCAAAATGAAGAGCCCACTGCTTACCATTTAAAGGGGCAGTTTATTTATGAAAAATTTTAAGGTAATAAATGCAAAAGGTCACAAAATGAGTAATACAAAGGACACAAGTCCAGACCTAAGGGTATATAGCTCACTAGTATATATACATTAGCCATATATATGTCTTACATATACATTTAACAGCTATTGCTGCTGGTCTATTCCAAGAAGTTTTAAAATAAATACGCTTCAAAAGGGTGAATTTTTTAAGATCCATAAAAAAGAAAAAGGCATGAAATCTAATTTGAATCTATAGTACGGTCTATACAATTTAACCCGAATAGTGCTGTAATTACTTTTTTCGAATTGTGGGACGAAACTTTCAGCGTCTCTAGATTGTGGGCCACCAAAAAATTTATTGTATCCTTTTTTCAGGATAATCGAGGATGATCTGGCTATGGACGAATGTTTACACAAGCACTCTTCGTGTACAGGCTTTTAGATGATTTATTGATCGTATTATGAGTGTGACCATATGGTCACGCCAGCACAGCTCTGGTTAATGATTTATGATTATTTCGTAAAATTTTCGATTCTTGTATTTTGAATCCTTCCGCAAATTGTTCAACGTTAAGGAGTAATGATTTCCAAGCAGACTTTTTTTTTAAATTTTTTATAGGTTATCTATGTTCCTAAAGTTTCAAATACTAAATTGACTGTCCAGCATTTTCAAAAAACCGGCCACAGTTATGGACCAATCTTCAAGAAATTTTGCATGTAGGATGGGTTTTGTCCAATGAAGACCCCTATTGTTTTTGGTAAAGATCGGTTAATATATAGGGTATGAAATGGACCAACAACTTTATTTTTGCCGCAATTATGACCCAGGGGATCTCGTCGCTCCAGAGGCCGCAAGGAGAAGGGGATCGGGCCAAAGAATAAGTATGCCTGTTTTGATAAAGATCGGTCAATATTTAGAGGGTCAAATTGACTCTGACTTTTGTGTGAAAAATGACAAAATTTGTATTGTATGGCGTATATATTTGCAACTGAAGGTCCTAGACCCGAGAAGTTGATAGTATGTTCAAGAGGAGTTGTTGACCTTTAAATTGATACCAATTACAATCGACTTCGCTTTACTGTAGGTAGCTTAACTGAAAAATATCGGATAAGTGAAATTGATTCCTGCACCATTAAATTTTAGGTTAATCGCCTACAATTTACTCCGCATAAGTGAAACTTCGCATAACTGAAAATATCGGATAACTGAAATAATTTTTGCAGTCAAATATTCCAATTTTCTTTCAAATCACTCCGTATTACTGAAAATTGTGAGAATACACATCTTCAAAGCCCACCCTAACATATATGCGGGACTTACACATAAATATTTACAGATGCTTACGTATTCATATATTATTTAGTAACCCATTACCACACTAGAGGGCGGAAATATATTTGTTGACCTCTAGTCGGTCAAGAAGGTGCAAACATCGCGTAATATTGCCCAAGCTCAGAATATAGAACCGCAGATAGTTATATTTTCGTGGAAGTTGTGTTAGGTATCATATGGTCGGCCCCGTCGGACTATACTGCTCCGCTCACTGGTTATATCGTATAAATATAGACATATATAAAAATATTCTGCAGAGATGTTTTTATCCCTTCAGAAACACTAAATGCCATACGGCAGTCCTTGGGAAACTTGGTCTAAAGCTTTAAAATTCCGAAAATAAGATTGGACATTTACATGGGGTATATGTCAACACATGAACCCAAATGAAAATTTTCCTGCAACCCAAATCAAAATTTTCCAGACCTACCAAACTTTTAATAATTTCCTCTATGCCTTCAAATTTCCTTAAATCGGTCTTGTTTCTTTGGCCAGGGGAACTTTAGGAACTTATTTGGGAGCTATGCCAAAATAAGAACCTGTATAAAAAAGTTCTGCAGAGAAATGTCATACTGCTATCACTTCAGTGGAATTTTTTTGCTGAAAATAATAACTAAAATTAAACCTGACGTTATATGAGAGCAACAAATGTTCACCATATCAAAATTATTATGTAAATATGTTCTTTATAGTCAAATAACCCGGAATGTAAAATTACAACCACTTCAGTGGGAAAATACGCCCAAAGCGTTCAATATATAAAAATGGACCTAAGACCATCAAAATAAATAATATTGCGCGTTATCTGTACATGGGGCTAGGTCCTATATTGACATTTTTGGCGAAGAAATTCTTTACCCATTAAGAAATAACACTGTATAAAAAGATTTGAAGCTTTTGAAAATTCCTCATGACCGATATTTTTGTTGAATGTTTCGATGACAATCTCGTCCTGTGGTAATAAGTTTACCTTACAACAAAATAAGCACAAAAAATTACAATGTTAAGAAAAATGATTTTTTTACAGAAAAAACGATTTGACTACAGAGACATATCGTCTTAAAATAAGCTACATTAGCCGGAAACAAAAATATAATGCTATTTTTATGATCATAAAAAACTTGACCTTCACCATTCTTACCCTCAATAAGGGTTTCATCCCCATAAGGATTTTCTCATCACCTACATCAGGAATGTATTAACACTCATAAATAAATTATATCTTAAATCCCAAGAAATTAATTTTTAATGACCTATTTAAACGGCATTTCAACCTGCAAATACACAAAACCTGTACTGAAAATATTCGAAGAACAAAATGAAAAATGACAGCCTCA
This sequence comes from Musca vetustissima, assembly GCF_032173495.1. Taxonomy (NCBI): domain Eukaryota; kingdom Metazoa; phylum Arthropoda; class Insecta; order Diptera; family Muscidae; genus Musca; species Musca vetustissima. The sequence goes on along the minus strand of NW_026879625.1, from coordinate 8,006 downwards.
TAGTTTGGAAAGTAGGCAATGACCATCAAAATATCTAAAACAATGCAAACATTTATATGAAGCTATGCCATGACCTCGAAGTATTCAAAATTAAATGATAGACACTTCGTTTGGAAAATGTCGCAACGTGGAAGCTTTTCAAAACCATGGTCTGAATATCTCAATGTTTCAAACGAAAAACACGCATGACTAAAACATCATTTGTCGTTTTATTCTATATATCGACAAAAGACTTAAGACACAAACTCGATTTCACTTAACTTACAATTTTTCATTTGTTCATTTTTCTTTTCTTTATTGCATCTATTTTTAGATGCTCAAATATTTACTATTGAGCATTCTGCTATCCATCCACAATGTTTGGACGGCACCATTACCGCATCATGGTGAAGTGACGCCTCATGTTGTTATTGTAACACCGCAAGCACAACTACAGCTCGATTCATTTCCACACGGGGCTCCGGTCATTCAACATTTAACACCCTATACCCGTTTTGTGGCTCCACATGAGGAGACGATTGTCTATGTGCCAGCCAGTGCAATTGGTAGTCATCCGGTTGGACACATAGCTCTAGCTGCACCACAACATTACGATGGACGTTCGAGTGGTAAAAATATTTTTACCGATATCGTTGCCATTCCCAGTGAGGCTGCCGAAACTATATCCGGAGGATCATCTATTAGATCATCCATTAGTACTTCAAGTAAAATTGTTGGAGCAATTCCCGGACAAATAATTGACACCATTAGTAGTCCAAGTAAAATTTTTGGTAGCATAGCAAGTCCAATACCAATTCAAATTATTGACGCCACTAAATTGGGACCATCATCGCGTCAATCGATTTTACAAAACATTCAAAATGCTATTCAAAATCCAAATCAAGTGTTGGAATCAATCCAAAATGCAGCCAGCAATCCCACCGGCGTATTCGAAAGTGTAACAAACAGCATTCAGGGTGCTGTAACAAATCTTGCTCAAAACAGTCCATGCGATTCATTGAATAGTATTGCCCAGAATTCGGGCTTGCAGCTAACACCCAATCAGCAGGCAGCCAGTAGTAATGCTCGCAGCATCGATAAAAGTGAAACTCAAGCGGAGGGACAAAGTCAAGATATCAAGACGGCATCATCAGAACCCCAATTGGCGAAGGTCCAGCATGTGGAATATGAAATACCCATAACTCCCATTATTTCTCATGAGCCCAGGCATCAGCTGCCACATTATGCCAGTGTTATTGGACCCACACTGCCGCATGTTGTGGATTTTATACAAACACCGATTTTCTTGGCACCATCTATACCGACAATTAAGGGACGTAGTTTGGGGGCCAGTAATGATGTCAGAATTGAATCTATAAATCCTGATGTTCGACTTCCCGCTATAGAAAAAACTGAAAAATTACCTTTGAAACAGGATCTGCAAAATTTGGTAGAAATCAGGAAGGAAAAATCGGAAAGTGGCCGATTTTTGGAAGCAACTCCGTTAAAAGATGTGCAAGCTGTAGTTGAAGAAGGAATTAAAGAAGGTATGTTAAATAAAGATTTTGTTTTAATCAGATTAAGATGTATCCAACATGTCGTTTAGCTGCGTAGAAATTAAAGATCAGTGGTAGTTGTGTAGGATATCATATGGTCGATCCATCACTATTAAAGATTTCAAAGGTTTTAGCACAATTTTCCAATAGACCGGACTGCAATATGACATTCCGGATTGCAACTTCTAAACGATGTAATTCTATGTAGAATTTCCGACCCTGTAAAGTATTCTTTTAAATTCTATGAAAATCTACCCATGTCCGTCCATTCGTCTGTTGTAATCACTCTATCATCCGAAGTAATTGAGATAGGGTGCTGAAATTTTACATATGTTTGCCTTTTGTCTGCATTCAGGCCAAATTCAAAGGGCTATATCGGTCAAATTTTAAAGTATCCCCTTTTGATATTGCAGTAGTTTAGTTTTCGTCTCTTGTAAGCTGTAGATTTCATATAAATTTCTATTACACGTTGCTCGTCATCTTGAAAACAAATGTCAGAATGGTACCATTTTTATGAAAATTACCTAATTAAATATCGTACCCATTATTTAATACATATGAAGTCACAACAGTATAATTTAGTAAATATCTGATAGACCTTCTAAAATAATTTATTAAAAAATCCCCGCCCTAGATCTGATAGACTTTCTAAAATAATTTATTAAAAATCCACGCCCTAGATCTGTTAGACCTCCAAAAATGATTTATTAACCAGTAAGGAAAGCAGTAAAGTCGGACGGGGCCGACTATATGATACCCTTCACCACTTTGGGTATATTCAACAGATGAATCCTAATTCATTATGATGTGCTAAATTTCGTGCAAACCGAAAGATATTAAGGGACTTTGGTACACCATTTACTTTATATCATACGAAAATATATATGGGAGCTATATCTAAATCTGAACCGATTTTCAGGGAACTTAACACACATCATTTTAGTCCTAATTCATTACGCTGTACCAATTTACGTGCAAATCGAATGATATATAGGGACTTTGGTGCACCATTTACCTAAAATCGGGCGAAACTATATATGGGACCTCTAACTATATATGAGAGCTATATCTAAATCTGAACCGATTCTCACGAAACTTTGCACACATCATTCTGGACTTCATTCAGTACGCTAAGCCAAATTTTGTGCAAATCGAAACATATATAGGGACTTTGGTACACCATTTACCTTAAATCGGTCGAAGCTATATATGGGAGCTATATCTAAATCTGAACCGATTTTCACGAAACTTTGCACACATCATTCTAGACTTAATTCAGTACGCTATGCCAAATTTTGTGCAAATCGAAAGATATATAGGGACTTTGGTACACCATTTACCTTAAATCGGACGAAGATATATATGGGAGCTATATCTATATCTGAATCGATTTTCACGAAACTTTGCACACATCATTCTAGACTTAAATGAGTACGCTATGCCGAAATTCGTGAAAATCAAAAGATTTCCCCGGGACTTTAGTGGACTATTTACCTAAAATCGGACGTAACAATATATGGGAGATATATCTAAATCTGAACCGATTCTCACGAAACTTTGCACACATCATTCTGGACTTAATTCAGTACGCTAAGCCAAATTTTGTGCAAATCGGAAGATATATAGGGACTTTGGTACACCATTTACCTTAAATCGGTCGAAGCTATATATGGGAGCTATATCTAAATCTGAACCGATTTTCACGAAACTTTGCACACATCATTCTAGACTTAATTCAGTACGCTATGCCGAAATTTGTGCAAATCGAAAGATATATAGGGACTTTGGTACACCATTTACTTTAAATCGGACGAAAATATAAATGAGAGCTATATCTAAATCTGAACCGATTTTCCCAATTTCAATAGGGTTCGACCTTGGGCCGAATTAGTGACCTGTGCCAAATTTCATCCAATTCCGATCATAAATGCGACCTGTACTTTGTTTACAATTTAATATGGACAGACGGACGGACGGACATGCATAAATTAACTTAGAACGTGATTCTATGCATATTCTCAAAAGGAACCATGGGTCTGTCTCGATTATTTTTGCCTGTTACAAACATATGCACAAAGACATAATACCCTGTACCACAGTATGGTGAAGGCTATACAAATCCACGCCTTGAATCTGATTAGCCTTCAAAAACTATTTATTACAATCCCCACCTTAAATCTGGTGGACCCCTAAAAATTATTTATTTAAAATCCGCATCTTAGATTTGATAGACCTCCAATAATTATTTATTAAATATCCACGTCTTCGATCTGATATGCCTTCAAAAACAATTTATTAAATCAGACCCATAGATATTATAATTTTTTTATGCATATCCACGCCTTATATCTGATTAGCCTTCAAAAATATCTTATAAAAAATTTTAAATTTCATTGCAAATGTCAGATTTTCTATAGTACGACGTCTTTTTAACCTTATATAACATTAAATTGCTTGTTTTTTCTTAATTCCCTATTTATAAAAATATTGTTCTTTCATTCATTTTCTTCAATATATTTTCAGTAAATAAAGTTGACGAGGTAAAGCCTGTACTGAAAGCCGTTGTCAGCGATGAGCCCCAGTCTAAGGTGGCCTAATTTTAAACACACTACAATGAAATCTACAATTATGTTAAGTACAATTATAATACTATGGGCCAATTACAAAAACAATTTTGTCAAAATAAAATTCACCACCACCATCAATGCATTTACATATATTAAGAAAATATTTTTTCTAGTTTAGTTTTATAATACTTATAATAAGATGTCCTTAGAAACAACAACAAACATTCACATATTCATGCATATTTATCATCACCATCATAAAAATCATAAAAAAAACAAAAACAAGGAAAACGTAAAATCCAAAATAAAAAAAAAATCACAAATGTAATACAAAGCGATAGCACAACAACAAAAGCAAATGAGAAAAAACAATAAAAATAATATCAACAAAAATATATTTATGTTTTCATTTTGTAAATAACTGGATTTTTTTGTACATAGTGCGGACATTCTCAAGATCATAATATTTTAACGAGGGTTACTACCTCATTAGCTACTGGCACAAAAAGAGGCAATTGCCTGTTTAGTCATTTTTGGCAGATTAGCTGGGACTTGTCATTTGCCAGGCATTAGAAGCTATAAGAACTGAGAACTTAAAACGCCTCACTCCTGGATTCTATTGATTAATTTATGGAGACATTCTTTCTGGGATTATTATTTCCCAATCTCTTATTTTGGTCCAAAAGTTTTTCCTCTTAAACTGTCTATCAAGAGCTAAATATGGTAAGTATAAACATTTGCCAAAAAAAATTTTTGGCTCGCAAATTTTTTGATATTCATATACCATACATACCAACCTGTTGCTGAAATATGGGTGTTAACAATTTGCCGCTAGTCCATTATCTCCATGTCAACAAAATTACTATACTAACAAATAAATCTTTTGTAAGTATGTATGTTTGTAGCATACATTTTACTACAATCCAAAAACAAAATTTTGGGTTTTTTCGCAGATGAAAAATAAGACCAAAGATAAATAAATATTTCCAAATAAATAATGTAAACAATCAAGTGGAACAATAAACATACCGTCGCTCTATGTACTCCAGCATATTTCGGTATGTATGTATGTACATAAATACTGGATGGTGCACAAATTTAAATGACACTGTATGCATGCGTGACGCGATACATTGACTGCGAAACAGTTATTAATGGCATCGAGTGGGAATGACAGACGGCACATGGATTTATGGTAGTAATTGGTGTTGTCTACTTGGCGGATTAATTTAAAGGAACTATTTCCCAATAGTCATTAAAAAAAAAAATATTTATTAAAAATTCAAGCCTTACAACGGACCTTCAAAAATATTTGTTAAACATCCACGCCTACGATCTGATAGACATTCGAAAAAAATTTGTTATACATCCACACCTAAGATCTGATATTTGGTAACAATAGACCTTCAAAAAATATTCGGTAAAAATTATCGTCTAAGATCTGAAAGACATTCAAAAATTATTTATTAAAAATCAACGCCTTAGATCTGAAAGACCTACAAAAAATATTTGTCAAAAATCCACGCCTTAGATCTGATAGACCTCCACATATTGTTTGTAAAACATCCACATCATAGTTCAAAACTTTCAAAATTATTTGTAGAACCAGTGAGCGGAGCAGTATAGTCGGACGGGGCCGACCATGCGATACCCTACACAACTACCACGGAACTCAAATTTTTTGCGGATGTTTATTCCGAGCCTGGGCAATATTTCGTGATATTTTCCCCCTCTTACCCGATTAGAGGTAAACTGCACCTCACAGTGATATATTTTCCGAATATTTCGAGTATTCAGTACAGCTATTGTCCAGATTCCAGATTCCTTCGGCTTTCATTTGTGGTCTATAGATCGACTCGAAAATAACACAAAACATTAAGTTTTCGGTCCACTTCATTCCAAAATTATTATCTGATCATCACCGAAAATTATAGGCGTTGTCCTTGACGATAACTGGAAGCTCATGGAACATTTCAAAGCGATCAGCACTATATTTTCGCCCTCCAGTATGGTAATGGGTTACTAAATAATATACGTATACGGAGATACCTGTAAATATTTGGGTGTAACTCCCACATCCGAGCACATACAACAATATAATTGGTATTAATTTAAAGGTCAACCACTCCTTTTGGATATAAAATTCTCGGGTCTATGTCCATCGGGTCTATGTCCATCAGGGGTAAATATATACGCTATAGAATACAAATTTTGTCATTTTCACACAAAAGTCAGGGTCCATTTGACCCGCTAAATATTGACCGATCTTTATCAAAACATGCATGCTTATTCTTTGGCCCGATCCCCTTCTCCATGCAAAATTTCAAGATGTTGGAGCCATTATTGCGGCCTCTGGAGCGACCAGAAAAACCGACAACAATTTAGTATTTGGTCCATTTCATCCCCTAAATATTAACCGATCTTTCCCAAAAACAATAAGGGTCTTCATTGGCCAGAACCCATCCTACATGCAAAATTTCGTGAAGATTGGTCCATAACTGTGGCCTGTATCGTGTTTACAAATTATAATGGACAGACGGACGGACGGACGGACACACATGTCTAGATCGGCTCAGCTAGTCGAGATATGACGATCGGTATACTTAAAGGTGGGTCTAGGACCAATATTTCGCGGCGTTACAAACTTTTGGGGCTGCACAAAGCTATAATACCCTGACAACATAGTTGTGTAGGGTATAAAAATCCAAGCCTACGCTCTGTATTTGTTAAAAAAAATCCCATATGGTTCTACACCGAACATGTTCTACAAAGACATTTTTCACACCCCAAAATGCCAAATTGCATCCAAAATAAAATCCTAGATCTGTTAGACCTTCAAAAAATATTCGGTAAAAAATCACGGCTAAGATCTGATAGACCTTCAAAAAATATTCACACCTTAGGTCTGATTGACCTTCAAAAATTTTTTATTAAAAATCCAAGCTCTGCTAAACCTTCAAAAATATTTGTAAAACCCATATTTATCTATACCGAAGATTTTCTTCTTAAAGTACACAAATTGGACTTATTCGAAGTTTTTCTGCAAAAATATTTTTCACCATTCAGGAATCCGATAATAGAGCGGGACCTTTGTATATCAAAACATGGACCTACACTGTACATTTGGAAAATGCGGCAACCGTTATAACTATTCCGTACCATGGACCGATATATAAAATTTCAAAGCTCTATTTATACCGTACCAGGGACGTACGCAGGGGGGCGGCGCGGGGGGCCGGCCAATAATGAATTTTAAACCGAACATCACAACACAAATCACGGTCAAGGGAATCAGGACAAGTAATTAGAAGGGCTGTAATGAATATAAATAATATTCGGAAAATATGTCAGTGTAAGGACATATCGGGATCAACTATCACGAAATTTTGCCAGGCTCGGAATGAAAATCCGCAGAAAGTTAGATTTCCGTGATAGTTGTGTAGGGTATCGTATAGTCGGCCCGTCCGACTATACTGCAATGTCTATCGAGATTTCAACAAACAGGCAAACGGACATGACCAAATCCACTTCGAATTTTATTCTGCTCAATAATATACTCGTTTACTTTATGGAAACTCCGACGAATTTCGAGGTGTGGAAAACGATAGAGGGTATAAAAATTTTGACTATTGTTCAGGCATCCGGATACTTTTTCAAAATTTCTCGTTTTTAAATTTTATTAAATTTGACAACACTCTTTTATGGGACACTACCGAATATAATGCAATCAAAGAGTACATCAACTTTAACATTCCCCACAGAAGACAGCGACCAATCGACCGACAACGACATGCCAAAGAAATGTTTTGGCCGTCAACGGTGCTGCTGATCGGCCATGCAAGTCACACTCACCAAAGTCAACATTCAACGATCACAAAATTTTGAGTTTGGCAATCAGTGACGC
>NW_026879624.1:0-27214 GCF_032173495.1 Musca vetustissima | reverse complement strand
GCATTCGGCATACTCCTTCCATTGGGGTCTCCTCCAATCCCCTCCTCCTCTCCACTTCTTCATTTGGGAAACCGAATTTTTGGTGGTCTCTTAGAAATGATTTGCAAGGAGAAAGAGACTCCCAAAATGTGGGTTCCAGGCATCATCATACCTTTGTGGTGTACTGCACACCAATTTTGTCGGACAGTCAGAACAACAATAACAACAACAAAAAAATTAAAAACCTTTTAATATGTCCATGTTTGTTCGGATTTCATCAGGTTTATTGGGAGTGTTGTTAACAACGTCTTTGTGGCTTCAATAATTTTTTTCCGTTCGGTTCTTTGGATCTCATAAGACAAATGTTCGACAATAACAACAAAAACACACAACAACAACATATTTAGGCGCCAATTCACAATTTAAGGCGTTAACCCAGCATTCCTTGGCAATGGAACCGGTGGAAGAAGAAGAATTGCACACCAACAAATTATTAACACGTATGAAGTACGAGAGGTGTTTGAAGGGTGAAAGAAAAAAAATTTCTATATAAACAAATTTGGAGACCCCGGGTCGACACTTTTTTTCTATAGAAAAAATGGAGACCCCGGGTTGACACTTTTTTCCTATAGAAAAAAAATTGGAGACACCGGGTTGACACTTTTTTCTATAGAAACAAAATTGGAGATCCCGGGATGACAGTTTTTTTCTATAGAAAAAAATATGGAGACCCCGGGTTGACACTTTTTTTCTATAGAAAAAATTTGGAGACACCGGGTTGACACTTTTTTCTATAGAAACAAAATTGGAGACCCCGGGTTGACACTTTTTTTCTATAGAAAAAAATATGGAGACCCCGGGTTGACACTTTTTTTCTATAGAAAAAAATTTGGAGACCCCGGGTTGACACTTTTTTTCTATAGAAAAAAATTTGGAGACCCCGGGTTGACACTTTTTTTCTAAAGAAAAAAATTTGGAGACCCCGGGATAACACTTTTTTCTATAGAAAAAAAATTTGGAGACCCGGCTTGACACTTTTTTTCTATTTGGAGACACGGCTTGACACTTTTTTTCTATAGAAAAAAATTGGAGACCCCGGGTTGACATTTTTTCCTATAGAAAACAAGTTGGAGACTCCGGGTGGACACTTTTTTCTAAAGAAAAAAATGTTTACCTTCCGCTTTAGACCCTCGTCACCATGTCATATTTATGGTGCCACCAGGAAACCAATTTTTCTTAAATCACCCAATTCTGTGCCGCAAAAACTTGAAACATTTTGCAGTTTTTATTGTTGTTGTTATTGCTTTCATGGCCTCCTAATTGGTACGTAATGATGTGTTTTACTAAACTGGCACACATCCATACACACACTTGGCTACATACATACAAATACACACCCCAAAACAAGCCGCCAAAAGACGAGAACATAAATGGGAACCTTTTAGGCTTTCATGTCTGTCCGGCAGGCAGCCTGTGCGTCCAATAAAGTGATGTGTCCCGCGTTTTTTAAATGCTATAATGGTAGGCCATTGTGTTAGCTTGTCGTTCGTTCGTTGGTCGGCTCCACTTCTTAACCTTCCTTGTTTAGGGAAATGTTTTATTAGTGTTTTCAACATGCCGAACTTCATGGTCGTCGTCAGCATCAGTGTTGTCCTCTTCCTCCTCCGGCTCCTCATTCTATGTGTTGAGTGGAACGTGCGTCTTGTTAGCAATTTTAAAAAGACTACTCAGCAGAGAAACCCATCCTTTTTTCTCGATTGCCGCCGCTTATTGTACCCTAAAACAAAAACCAATCTCTCAGGTCTCTGAAAAAGGTCTGGTTGATATTTTTTGTCTGTGTTCCAGTCTTCCTGCCTTCTTCTGTTTTTACATTGCGATTATGTTTTTTTTTCTGAGCTGTTGATGTTCAGTTCATTTTCAAGTCCCAAAGAAGTGATGCTGTTCACAGCTCATAATTACCGACACCAACCCATTTTGCAGGCTGGCGAACAGAACAGACAGAGGAACCTGGCAGCTTAACAACAATGCACCACTTGATCAAGGGTTATAATTTTTGTAAAGAACGGCGGGAGGTTCCCGCCATTGACAGGCATTAATTGTTGTTAAATTGGCATTAAGGTGTTAAAGTGGTTGTTGTAATGTGGGAATCATTTTTTTTGAGACTCTTAAAAAATTAAAAAAAAATAATATTAAAAAAATAATAAAAATATTTTTTAAACTCTATTAACATTTTCTTTTTTATTCTGTTTATTTTCAGGTTAGTATGCATTCATGTATTTTAAAACTAAAGAGTAAGTAGCCAAAATTTTGAAGAAAAAATTTGGAGACCTCAGGGTCGACACACTTTTTTCTATAGAAAAAAATTTGGAGACCTCTGGGTCGACACACTTTTTTCTATAGAAAAAAATTTGGAGACCTCTGGGTCGACACACTTTTTTCTATAGAAAAAAATTTGGAGACCTCTGGGTCGACACACTTTTTTCTATAGAAAAAAATTTGGAGACCTCTGGGTCGACACACTTTTTTCTATAGAAAAAAATTTGGAGACCTCTGGGTCGAAACACTTTTTTCTATAGAAAAAAATTTGGAGACCTCTGGGTCGAAACACTTTTTTCTATAGAAAAAAATTTGGAGACCTCTGGGTCGACACACTTTTTTCTATAGAAAAAAATTTGGAGACCTCTGGGTCGACACACTTTTTTCTATAGAAAAAAATTTGGAGACCTCTGGGTCGACACACTTTTTTCTATAGAAAAAAATTTGGAGACCTCTGGGTCGACACACTTTTTTCTATAGAAAAAAATTTGGAGACCTCTGGGTCGACACACTTTTTTCTATAGAAAAAAATTTGGAGACCTCTGGGTCGACACACTTTTTTCTATAGAAAAAAATTTGGAGACCTCTGGGTCGACACACTTTTTTCTATAGAAAAAAATTTGGAGACCTCTGGGTCGACACACTTTTTTCTATAGAAAAAAATTTGGAGACCTCTGGGTCGACACACTTTTTTCTATAGAAAAAAATTTGGAGACCTCTGGGTCGACACACTTTTTTCTATAGAAAAAAATTTGGAGACCTCTGGGTCGACACACTTTTTTCTATAGAAAAAAATTTGGAGACCTCTGGGTCGACACACTTTTTTCTATAGAAAAAAATTTGGAGACCTCTGGGTCGACACACTTTTTTCTATAGAAAAAAATTTGGAGACCTCTGGGTCGACACACTTTTTTCTATAGAAAAAAAAATTGGAGACCTCTGGGTCGACACACTTTTTTCTATAGAAAAAAAATTGGAGACCTCTGGGCCGACACACTTTTTTCTATAGAAAAAAATTTGGAGACCTCTGGGTCGACACACTTTTTTCTATAGAAAAAAATTTGGAGACCTCTGGGTCGACACACTTTTTTCTATAGAAAAAAATTTGGAGACCTCTGGGTCGACATACTTTTTTCTATAGAAAAAAATTTGGAGACCTCTGGGTCGACATACTTTTTTCTATAGAAAAAAATTTGGAGACCTCTGGGTCGACATACTTTTTTCTATAGAAAAAAATTTGGAGACCTCTGGGTCGACATACTTTTTTCTATAGAAAAAAATTTGAAGACCTCTGGGTCGACACACTTTTTTCTATAGAAAAAAATTTGGAGACTTCTGGGTCGACACACTTTTTTCTATAGAAAAAAATTTGGAGACCTCTGGGTCGACACACTTTTTTTCTATAGAAAAACATTTGGAGACCTCTGGGTCGACACACGTTTTTTCTATAGAAAAAAATTTGGAGACCTCTGGATCGACACACTTTTTTCTATAGAAAAAAATTTGGAGACCTCTGGGTCGACTCACTTTTTTCTATAGAAAAAAAAAGAATTCATTTTCCCATTGAAAAATATATTCGCCATTGAAAAATGGATTCAGAGATTGTTGTTGTTATTGGCTTTTCCAGAAAATTAAAAAGTAAAAAAACACGAAATCTGAATCACTGACAAGGTTTGAATTTACTTATCTACGAAGTAAAGCATGAGGTATGAGTGAGTGTACACATGACCATGTTTGCCAGAGCATGCAACAGACCAATGAGAAGACAAACCAGGACCGTCTGGATAGGCCTTCTCATCACATCGCTTTCATCATCAGTGTTGTTCACATAGAACAAAACCAACAACAACAACAACGACATCAATATATTGAACTCATATGTCCTCTAGTTTGTAACTTCTGTGTAGTAGTTGTTGTTGTCAGCATCGACAATGTCATTGGCACCAACAACAACACCAACGACAGTGTTTTGCAGGAACAGGATTTTGAAAAAAAATCTTAGTCTAAGGAATTGTTTCCTGGGGTCTCCAAATTTTTTTCTATAGAAGAAAAGTGTCAACCCGGGGTCTCCAAATTTTTTCTATAGAAAAAAGTGTCATCCCGGGGTCTCCAATTTTTTTTCTATAGAAAAAAGTGTCAACCCGGGGTCTCCAAATTTTTTCTATAGAAAAAAGTGTCAACCCGGGGTCTCCAAATTTTTTTTTCTATAGAAAAAAAAATGTCAACCCGGGGTCTACAAATTTTTTTCTATAGAAACAAAGTGTCAACCCGGGTTCTCCAAATTTTTTTCTATAGAAACAAAGTGTCAACCCGGGGTCTCCAAATTTTTTTTCTATAGAAAAAAGTGTCAACCCGGGGTCTCCAAATTGTTTTCTATAGAAAAAAAGTGTCAACCCGGGGTCTCCAAAATTTTTTCTATAGAAAAAAGGTGTGAACCCGGGGTCTCCAAAATTTTTTATATAGAAAAAAGTGTCAACCCGGCGTCTCAAATTGTTTTTGTTTTCTATAGAAAAAAAAGTGTCAACCCGGGGTCTCCAAATTTGTTTGTATAGAAAAAAGTGTCAACTCGGGGTCTCCAAATTTTTTTCTATAGAAAAAAGTGTCAACCCGGGGTCTTCAATTTTTTTTTTCTATAGAAAAATGGAAACCTGAGGTCTCCAATTTTTTCTTAGGATTTTGTTTTCAAAAATTTTTTTCGTTACACTGTGCCTGTATTAAACACCAAGTACCAGCTTCCCATTTTGCCATTGGTAGTTGCATTAATGCAATGAGTGTTGCACATTGCAACATCATGGTGTTGGTGGTGTTGGCAACAATGGTATTGGTTGGTTGGTTCAATTCTCCACCGTGTGTCCTGTTGTTGTTGTTACTTGTTGACTGCTGTTCAATAACTGATTGCCAAGGCTTGGTTACTGATTCTGCAGCTAAGCCAAATAGCCAGCCAGTCAGTTATCCAGCCCAGTAGTCGTTGTGGTGGTGGTGCAGGAGATCCTGTTGCTTGGCTAACTGGCTGGCTGGCTTGGTGACTGGTGTTGATTCTGCATTCAATTTAATTAAGACATCAAAAAGAGTTTAGTTTGACTTAAGAGATTTCCTAGAATTTCGATAGTTCAAAACTGATTTTGAAACTCAACAACAAACAGTTTTTGTTTTTTTTTTCTTGCTGCCATGTTGTTGGCAATGTTTGGCTGTTGTTTTGCATCATTGCTGGCTGTTCCTGGTTCCTGTTGTTGTTATTGTTACAATGTTTAACTTTTGTAGTTTGTTTGGTTTGTTCGGATTGTTGCAACAGATTTCCGATAGAGGTTATGTTGTTGGTCACATGAAAACCTTATGTTTTTTTTTCGTTTTTGAACTCCTCGTTTACATTTCACTTGAAAATTGCCTGGTCGAAACAAAAAATCGATTGCGATAAAGGCGTTGTTACGGATTATTTTTAGAGCTATTCTCTTTCCTACATGTCAGGCTGCCTGCCATCCACTCGATGCCAGCAAATTAGTTCGTTTTGTTTAAATCGGGCCCCCGAAAAAAATCACAAATTGAAATCATTGTAGGAAAAAGAAACAACAACAACTGAATGAAATCATGATTTAAAGTGTTTCGAAAAGGCATTAATTAAAAATAGAAAATATTCCAGCAAAAACACTATAAGTATTCATCGGTGACACTCTCAATTGGAAAATATTCTAAAATTCTGAATATATTCTAAAAAATTTGCTTGAAAGGAGGCTTTCTTTTTTCAAAAAAAAAAAAAAAAAAGTTGAAAAAAATATTTTTATAAAAGGCCACTTCCAAATGGAGTCTTTTCTGAATATTCTTAGAAAAGTGTTCTCAAAGGAAAGTCTGTAAAAAATATTTTTAAAAATTAATTTTCAAAAAAGGCCTTAACATTTTTTTATAAAAATTCTCTGTGAATGAATATCCGTTACAAAAAATATTTTTAAAATGACACTTCCACATGAAGTATTTCCTGAATATTCTTAGAAATATGTCCTCATAGGAATGTCTTAAAAAATAATATTTTTGAAATCCTCTGTCAATGAAAAGTCCCTTAAATAAGTATAAAATATAATCAACGATTGGGTTTTTGATTCCAAAAATAATTTTTAAAAATCAAACTTCAATACTTGAAAATTCACTCTCAAAGAAATCCTTTCAAATAATAATATTAATAGGAGGATCCGTAATTCAGTGTTGTAAAAATTCATTCACTATCCTAGACATTTCTTTAACGATATTTGTTTGCAATATTTATGCTCAGGATAACTTTTGAAAAAAAAAATTAAATTAAATGCCTGGTTTCTAAAAAAATATTATTAAAAAAATTGGATTAGAATATGCTCAGAAAAATATATATTTTTCAATTTAAATTCTGAAAGAAAGTAGGAAAATATTAGAAAATTCTTAACTGATGATTCTTAAAAAAAATATATTAATCTTTTATAATTGCTGGGAAATATTATAATTTTTTTAAAGTAGAGGTTCTGATGGTTTTGCAAAATAATAAAAAGTGTTCTCTGATGATTCTTAAAAAATATTAATCCTTTAGAAAAATATTGAGGATATATCTGATAATTATTGGGAAATATTATTATTATTTTTTAAAGTAGATGTTCAGATGGTTTTGAAAAAATAAGAAATTGTTCTCTTATTTTTATTCAATAAAATATTGCAATTTTGAAAGCATTTACAAAATATTTCATTAAAAAATATGGATCTGATGATAGTCCTTAAAAAAAATATTCAATGATTAAAAACAGTCAAATACTTTTGGAAATATTAATTAAAAATGAGAATTTCGAGCTTAGATAGCCATTGGAAAATATTCATTAAAAATAGTCCTTGTCCTTGATAAGATTATTTTGATCGAATAGTCCTTCAAAATATATTCTACATAATAATATATAGGCTATATTCTTAAATAAAGGTTATAGTAACTTCAGTACTTTTTCCAAAATTGTGTGCCGGTCGGCCAATCTTTGGTTCTTTAGTGCACATTAAATCGGACGAAAATATATATTGGAGCTATATCTAAATCCGAACCTATTTTCACGAAACTTAGCATACATCATTCTTGATCTAATTCAGTACTTTATGCCAAATTTCGTGCAAAAGGGACTTTGGTGTACCATTTACAAAAAATCGGACAGAACTTTATAGGGGAGCTATATCTAAATCTGAACCGATTTTTCCCAATTTCAATAGGGTTCGTCCTTGGGCCAAATAAGTGACTTGCTCCAAATTCTGGAAAAAATTTGGCATAGGGTACCTATGCCAAATTTCGCACAAATCGAACGATATATAGGGACTTTAGAGACCCATTTACCTAAAATCGGACGAAAATATATATTGGATCTATACATAAATCTGACCCGATTTTCTCGAAACTTGGCACATGTCATTCTTGACCTAATTCAATACTATGTGCAAAATTTCATGCAAATCGAATGGTATAGAGGGACTTTGGTGCCCCATTTACCTCAAATCGGACGAAAATATTTCCCAATTTCAATAGGGTTCGTCCTTGGGCCAAATAAGTGGCGCAAGTCACTTTCATCCAAAGTCACTCAAATTCATCCAAATCGGAACATAAATGCGACCTGTACTTTGTTTACAATTTAACATATACAGACGGACGGACATGCAAAAATCCTCTCAGAAAGTGATTCTATGCATATTCTCAAAAGGAACCATGTGTCTATCTCGTTTCCTTTTGCCTGTTACAAACATATGAACAAAGACATAATACCCTGTACCACAGTGTGGTGAAGGGTATACAAATAAACTCTCGCAAAACAATTTTTTTAATTCATCCCTAAAAAGACACTTGTTTTGATACTCGAAAAAATATTTTATGAACCACGCCCACAATTTTTTTAAACTAAAAAAAACTATTTTTTAATCCAAGCATGTGTAGAACATGAAAATAATATTTTCTTGTAAGTGAAAAAAATATTTCAAAATAAAAACATGTCTGATAATACGTTTACATTGTACCGGGCTTAGTTAACCCAGTGTCAATTCCATTTATATATATATGCCAAATAAATCCTCACAATGTTGGTTAAACAGGTAAATAGTTGTGATAAATATTTTTAAAAAAAGTCGCGCTTGTTTTGGTTCTTAAACTTTTTAATACTAAAAACAAAAAATGACAGCCTTTTTTTGTTACATAAAAAATATTAAAACAGGATCTGTCTCCAGTGGTGGTCCTACTTATGAAATCTAATCCAAAATTATTGTTATAATCTGTATTTTATCTGCATCTCTATTAGACCACACGTGCTGTATTTCTCTAACTCCATCCCTCCCTCCCTCCCTCCCTCCCTCCCTCCCTGAATTTTATTACAAAAAACAATAAAACACAAATTAGAATTTCAATTAGAATTTTTTTTTGTAAATACAACAAAACTGTCAACATCATTAATCACGAAATGTTTGTTTAAAAAAAATCGAAACATAAAATGTAATGACAAACTTGCCAATGTCATGATGACTTTAATCATGTTTTAAGTTTACAAAAAACATTAGTTTCATTGTTTTGCTAACAATTTCAAATGAACAGACAAATGACAAGAAAAAAATACAAAAAAAAAGAACAACAAAGAATCGCAACATAAGTCTAATTATGATGGCAACCAAATTATTTTTGTTCGAAACCTCAAGAAACATTCTCATGGATTATTATCAAGGCAATGTTGTTCTTCTTGCCTGTAATCCTAAAGGGGGAGCACAGTGGTCCAAGATGCCAATCTAGCTGGAAAAAAGTCAATTTTTTTATGTTTCAATTTTCATATAATTTGTTTGGTAGTCGTTAGGTAACAGTCCACTGTTCATAACTGTATATCAGTTTTTTTGTTTTTTTTCTAATTTGCTTTGTTATGATGTTTTGGAAATGAACAATTGCATTATCACTGTTGTTTTAGCAGGCCTGTCGATTGCCAGCATCACATTTGAACTGTTCGTAACATCAAAGAAGAAAAAATTTTGTCGTAATTTTTTTACATTGCATCATGTCAGGTATGTTTAAGCTATATTGTAAATAAATGTCGAATTTAAATGTTCTGTGTGCAAAATAATTGGTAAGAGAAAATATGTGTTTTGTGTAGCAAAATTTAGCAGTTTATGGTTTTTAGAGTAACTTTTAAATAGGATTCCCGTGGATTCCCGTGAAATATATGGTGTCCTGTTTATCTGTGGTGTTTATGTGTGGTGTGGTGTCCACTTTAGATGAAAAAAAGAAATAGCTGCAATTATTGACCGGTAAACTTTTTATATACATATATAGATAACATACCCATAACACGGAGAGAAGTATATAATGTGTGGATTGCCGAAATGGAAAGCAAAGAAAGTGTAAAAGCTGTCATTAGCTATTTTTTTGCTAAGAGTGGGTTACAGAAAACTAAAACAGATGATTATTGCAATAATGTTGTGTTAGCTGTACGAAGATTAACGTATTCAATTAACAAAAGGTGGATAAAAGCAAAAAGATCAAAGAAATATTTTGAAGACTCTAATAAAATTTGGTTAAATGGAGTATTTGGTCTTCCTTCTGAAAACGTGATTAAAATTCCAGAGGATTTAGGGATCCTCGATCTGATTTTTAAGGTAAATCTGAAAAAGGGAAGCGTTTGGAAGTGTCGACTTTAGTTAGTGAATGTTCACCCGAGAAACTAATTTTCGCTGCTGGCGTTAGTCTTTATAAGTCTGGCAAGAGGAATGCTGCCGCGATTCTAAAGAACATAAATGAATCTCCAACGAGAGCAACTAAAATTTAAAAAAAATGTTAATGCATAATCTAAGGAACCAGTACCATATACAGATGAAGAAGCATTACGTCTGTTTATCGATGGAAAATATACAAAAGCAAGTTATAATGCGATGCGTGCTGGTGCTAAGATCCGTAACGCGGATATATACCCATCATATTATAGAATTTTAGAAGCTAAAGAAAAGTGCTACCCAAGTAATGGAATAAAGTTATCCGATGTAACAGCAGAAGTGCCTCATCAGATCCATTAATCTCATCTTTTTCACCAAAGCCATTTGTTAGCTCTCGAAATGAAGAACTATTAGGTGATGAAGATATTTCCTTACTTTTAGATCCTTTCATACAGGTAGATGTAGAATGATTTAAATAAATGATTTTTATTTTAAATATATATTAATATTCTTATGTTGTTTTGTATATTAGTGCAATATATCTATTGGTGGTGGGGTCTCCTTTGTTATATGTTAAATTTGAAACTTTTACTGAAAATTTCGCAATTATTACAAAGAAATTTTTATTTTAGAAATTTTTAAATATACATATTTTCAATCTGAGCACGAGGTGCCCGAAACTCGAGTCGTCCTTCAACATATTGCCAAAATGGATATTCGGCACCTCTAAATTAATACATAGATATTCATAATTTTTCAAATGTCATAAAAATTTCCACGACTATTTTACCTACAACGCCCATTTTTGGTACAAAGAATGCTTTCAATAAGAAATGCATAATTCCAAAATTTCATACTTCTAGCTGCTTCCGAAGAGAAGTTATGACTTTTTTCCAGCTAGATTGGCGTCTTGGACCACTGTGGGGAGGGAGGACTTTAGTTAGGTAGACAGAGAAAAAGTTTAAATAAAATGCGACAAATACGACGGTGTATTATTATTGCATGTGTTGATATGCAAATGCGTTACTTTAAACATGTTTTCTCATTTTTAACGTTTTTTTACCATTTTGGTTATAGATTTTTTGTTGTTGCTGCTGTTGTTGTTGTGGTTCTCTATGAATGATAATAACCGATTTTCTTTAACGCAATATGGCCGCAACTAAAAAATCTATGTTGTTTTATTTTCATTTACCTTTCTCGTTTTTTTTTTTTGCGTTTGGAGTTAAGCGTCGTTGTTGCCATTTAGTGTTGAAAGTTATCAACGTTATAACTGTGCACAATGGGTTGTTTTTTTTTTTTAACATTAATATTTGAAATAATTTTCCAGGAATTTTTTAAAAACTATTTTTTTGAAAATAAGTTTTTTTATGTTTTTTTGAGCGATTTTATGAAGCACCGATTTTTTGAATGAGAAGTATTAAAACAAATGTGGATCTTTTTAAGGTTTATTAGATGCTTAGAATTTTTAAATTAGTAAATTGAAGTATTATAAGATGAATGGGTCTGTTAATAAAAAGGATAATAAGAAAAAGGGTTATAAAATGCATGGATTTAAAATAATGTTTTTAACGACCTGTAAGTAACGAGGATTTTTTTAGAACCTTCAGGGTAGATATTTTTACGATATGGCCCTTAATAGTTATACCCTTTACCACATTGTGGTACAGGGTATTATGTCTTTATGCATATGTAGGTAACAGGAAAAAGGAAAAGAGATAGACTCATGGTTCCACTTTCTGCGTCGATTTATGCATGTCCGTCTGTCCGTCCGTCCGTCTGTCCATGTTAAATTGTAAACAAAGTGCAGGTCGCATTTATTATCCGAATTGGATGAAATTTGGCACAGCTCATTTATTTGGGCCAGGGACGAATCCTATTGAGATTGGGAAAAATCGGTCAGATTTAGATATAGGTCCCATATATATTTTCATCCCTGAATATCTTTCGATTTGCTCTGAGTTTGGCATAGCGTACGAGTTTCGTGAAAATCTGTTCAGATTTAGATATAGCTCCCATATATATTTTCGTCCGATTTCAGGTAAATGATGCACCAAAATCCCTAGATATTTTTCGATTTGCTTGAAATTTGGCATAGCGTACTGAATTAAGCCAAGAATAATGTCTGCTATGTTTCGTGAAAATCGGTTCAGATTTAGATATAGCTCCCATATATATTTTCGTCCGATTTCAGGTAATGGTGCACCAAAGTCCCTAGATATTTTTCGATTTGCTCGAAATTTGGTACCGCGTACTGCATTAAACCTAGATGTGTGCTAAGTTTCGAGAAAATCGGTTCAGATTTAGATGTAGGTTCCATATATATTTTCGTCCGATTTAAGGTTAATGGTGCACCAAAGTCCCTAGATATTTTTCGATTTGCTTGAAATTTAGCATAGCGTACTGAATTAAGCCTGGAATAACGTCTGCTATGTTTCCTGAAAATCGGTTCCAATCGGTTCCCATATATATTTTCGTCCGATTTAATGTAAATGGTCCACCAAAGTCCCTATATATCTTTCGATTTGCTCGAAATTTGGCACAGCCTACTGAATTAAGTCTAGAATGATGTGTGCTAAGTTTCCTGAAAATCGGTTCAGATTTAGATATAGCTCCCATATATATTTTCGTCCGATTTAATTTAAATGGTCCACCAAAGTCCCTATATATCATTCGATTTGCACGAAATTTGGCAGAGCGTTCTGTATAAAGTGCAGAATGATGTGTGCTGAGTTTCGGGAAAATCGGTTCAGATTTAGATATAGCTCTCATATATATTTTCGTCCGATTTAAGGTAAATGATGCACAAAGTCCCTATATATCCTTCGATTTGCACGAAAGTTGGCATAGCGTACATAATTGAGTATAGAATAAGTTGTGAGTTTCGGGAAAATCAGTTCAGATTTTCGTCCGATTTTATGTAAATGGTGCAGCAAAATCCCTATATATCCTTCGATTTGCTCGAAATTTGGCATAGCGTACTAAATTACGCCTAGAATGATGTGTGGTAAGTTTCGGTCCAGATGTAGATATATCTCCCATATATATATATTCATAGCTTCCATATGTATTTTGAACGGGTGTCTGATTTAAATTACATTTTTAACAGTGCGGCCTACAAAATAGCGTGTATCAATTTTGCTATAACTTTTCATAAATTTGTACCCTAGTACGCAGACGACTCTTAATCTGCCCTAATGAAAGACATGAGTATGTTCCTTCGAGAGGACATTGACATGCAATTGTAAGAATACATATGTATAATATACCCAAAGTGGTAAAGGATATCATATAGTCGGCCCCGTCCGACTTTACTACTTTCCTTACTGGATTTATCCTGGATTTTTGAACAATAATTCTTCAAGACATATTACATATTATATTTTGCTCTACCCCTGACTAGATTATAAATCTCTATTTTCATATTAATGACCCCATTGTGCTCACATGCCCATTACCTTTGAAGTTCGACTCCATAATTGCCGGAGTGATTTCGAGTGTTATTGGTGGTGGTGTGTGTGTGTGTGACACGCCGTCGAAAACCCGCAAAATGACTGCAAGTGCGAATGTGAAATGCAATTGGAATTGCCAGGCTACATATGGCCCAACCAAACAGTCATTGCAACAACTATCCCCCAACCCTCTCCCGCTCTCCAACATATACACCGAATCACCAGCCAGCCAGTAGTGGTAGTGGCAGTTAGCAAGTGCAAAATGGTCAATTTGATTTTAGATTATTAAGTCATTTATAACAACAGCCTACACACATATATGACAATTTAGATTGCATTTTATAATAATATATACGTATGTATGTATATACGAATGTGTGTTTAAACTGCAAAAATATTTGTATACGACTGTGTTTAATATAGACTTTGTTAGTTGCGATATGAACAAGGTAATACATACATACAAACACAACATGCATTTGAGCCATGTTTGTATGTATGGTGTGTGTGTGTATTTTACACTTTAATGGCATGTTAATGGTTTTGAAAACATAATTCCGATAAAACTTTGGTGGTAACAGCAGCACCAGCGTCAACTACAACAAAAACTAGATTCTCTTGAACATGCCATCGTCGTCGTAGTCATGGCAAACATTTAGCAACAGTGGCATCTATAATCAGACAACAACAGGATATCTGTCGTTCTTTGTTGTTGCTGTTGTTTTTGTTTTTATGTGAATTTCATCTATGACATGACATGCCGATTTGTGGAAAAGTTGAGTTGTTATTCTTTATTTTCCGATTGGGCAATATTTTTTAAACTGTGGAAATGTGATAAAAAGGATGGGTCGGAGAAGAGAAAGTATTAAAAAAGAGGGATTTTAATTGTCAATTTCTAAAAGGGACTAAGAAAATATTTTTTGAATACTTTTTTTTTAATTTTAATTGATCGTCATAAACTTAGAATTCAAAATAAAAATATTTCAAGGTTGACCTCAAGATAGGATTTTTAGAAATACCATAAGAAACGTAGATTTTTTTAAGTAAATTTCTGCAAGGACTATAATAAGTGTGGATTAAAAATATATTTTTAAAGAACCACTAGAAACGGGGACAAAAAAATAAAGACTAGAGAAAGTGCGGATTTAAAAATATTTTTTTAGGGAAAAACATCGAAACATCGATTTTTCAAGAATATTTTTCAAAAACCATATTAAAGGACGATTTTTTAAAGAATTTTTTTTCGTGGTTTTTTTAAGAATATTTTTCACGGACCATTAGAAACTAGGGTTTTTAAAAAATATTTTTGAAGGTCCATAAGAAGTGTGGATTTTTTGAGAATATTTGTTTCAAGGATCTTAAATAGCGTGGATTTTTCAAAACATAGTTTTTCAAGAACCTTAAGAAATGTGGATTTTTTTGAAGAATTTTTTCGAAGGACCTTAAGAAGCGTGGCTTTTTGAAGGACCAGTTTTTTTGAAGATAGTTTTTTTAACATGATTTTAAAAAGTCCATGAACAGTGTATATTTTTATAGCTTTGTACAGCCCCAAGAGTTTGTAACCCCGCCATATATTGGTCCTAGACCTACCTTTAAGTATACCGATCGTCATATCTCGACTAGCTGAGTCGATCTAGACATGTGTGTCCGTCCGTCCATTATAATTTGTAAACACGATACAGGCCACAGTTATGGACCAATCTTCACGAAATTTTGCATGTTGGATGGGTTCTGGCCAATGAAGACCCTTATTGTTTTGGGTAAAGATCGGTTAATAGTTAGGGGAAGAAATGGACCAAAAACTTTATTTTTGTCGGGTTTTCTGGTCGCTCCAGAGGCCGCAATTATGGCCCAAACACCGCGAATTTTGCATGGAGAAGGGGATCGGACCAAATAATAGGAATGCCTGTTTTGATAAAGGTCGGTCAATATTTAGCGGGTCAAATGGACCTTGACTTTTGTGTGAAAAATGACAAAATTTGTATTCTAAAGCGTATATATTTACTCCTGAAAGACATAGACCCGAGAAGTTTATAGAATATCCCAGAGGTGTGGATGGCCTTTAAATTGATACCAATTATATTATCGTATGTAATCGGATGTGGGAGTTACACGTAAATATTTTTTAGGAGCTTACGTATTCAGATATTATTTAGTAACCCATTACCACACAAGAGGATGGAAATATAGGGCTGGTCGCTTTGAAATTTTCCATGAGGTTCCAGTTATGGTCGAGGACAACGCCTATAATTTTCGATAACAATCAAATATTAATTTTGGGATGAAGTTGGCCGAAAACTTAATTTTTTGCGTATTTTTATTTATTTATTTAATTTTATTTTATTTATTTATTTTTATTTATTTATTTATTTTTTTTTTTTTTTTTTTTTGAGGTAGAAAGGCTGTACTGAATGTTCGGAACTGAACTGAATATTCGGAAAATATGGCAGTGTAAGGATGATGTGCATTTGACCTCTAATCGGGCAAGAGGGTGCAAAAATTAGAAATATTACACAGGCTCGGAATAAAAATCCGCAGAAAGTTGGAGTTCTGTGGTAGTTGTGTAGGATATCGTATGGTCGGTCCCGTCCGACTATACTGCTCCGCTCACTGCTTTAATTTTCTTGCAGATTTTCTTTATGTTTTTATAAATATTTCTGTGTATTTATTTTAATATTTTGTAAAATGTAATATTTTCAAATGCTAGCACAGTTTGAGTGTTTTTTTTTTAATATTTATAAAATCTCATCATTTTTTAATTTGTCCCATAATTACAACGAATTTATATTAATTACATGGAAAAATCTATTCACGAGTTAAAATATGTAGAACTTCACCTTTCAGTAATTTACCATTCTATTATGAGAATGTATGCATGTATGTGTGTGTGCGATGTGTATTTTCCTTTTTGACATCTGATAAGTGATAGTCGTCTTTTTTGGCGACAAACATGCATAGCAGCGCAAACTATAGGCCTGTCAGAGAGTCCATTCCAACAACCGAACGAACAGCAGATACTGTCCGCAGATACATAAACAAGACAAGACAAACCATCATCACATAAAAATTACAAACGAAAATGGACAGACAGACAGGCAGGTCCCCAAAAAATGAGAAACGAAAAAAAAACAAAACCAACAGTTGAACAAAATCAGACATCAGCAAATGGACACAAGAACAACAACAGCAACAAACAACAATGAGTGTGCAACACTGTATAAATATGTAGATTGATTTGACAGCTGAGATAGTTCGTTCGGTTTTTTCAGGAAAATCTTATGTGGCAGCAGCAACAACAACTACAAAAAGAGCAAGAGCGAGTTATATTTTTCTCAAAAGATCAAAATGTAGAAATTTGTTGTAGTTCTGTTTTTTAAGAATGTGTGGCGAAAAAAATCGTTAACAGAGATTGTTGCTGCTGCACCATCATAATAATAATCATCCTGAACTCCAAAGCAAAAGGGGGAAATATGTTTTGTTCGGTGGTGGTTTAAATGTCAGCAGCATTGCCAGCATGTTAATATTCTTAGAAAATTTTCCGATTAACGAAAAAAATGAAACAACAACAAAAATTCGAAGTACAAATCTTTAATAAAAAATCTTAAAGGAAAACAGAGATGTGCCATCACTTCGTTTTGTTGTTGTTCTGGATTTTACAGTGGTGTGAGAAAAATAGTAATTTTATAATTTCCTTAAAACATATTTTTAAGCACCTCCACAGGCGTGGATTTTCTTAAAAAATATTTTTGAGGACATCGACAGGCGTGGATTTAAAAAAAAAAAAAAAATATTTTAAAGGACTCCACAGGCGTGGATTATCTTAGAAAATATTTTTAAGGACCTCCACAGGAGTGGATTTTCTTAAACAAATATTTTTAAGGACCTCCACAGGCGTGGATTTTCTTAAAAAATATTTTTAAGGACCTCCACAGGCGTGGATTTTCTTAAACAAATATTTTTAAGGACCTCCACAGGCGTGGATTTTCTTAAACAAATATTTTTAATTACCTCCACAGGCGTGGATTTTCTTAAACAAATATTTTTAAGGACCTCCACAGGCGTGGATTTTCTTAAACAAATATTTTTAAGGACCTCCACAGGCGTGGATTTTCTTAAACAAATATTTTTAAGGACCTCCACAGGCGTGGATTTTCTTAAACAAATATTTTTAAGGACCTCCACAGGCGTGGATTTTCTTAAACAAATATTTTTAAGGACCTCCACAGGCGTGGATTTTCTTAAACAAATATTTTTAAGGACCTCCACAGGCGTGGATTTTCTTAAACAAATATTTTTAAGGACCTCCACAGGCGTGGATTTTCTTAAACAAATATTTTTAAGGACCTCCACAGGCGTGGATTTTCTTAAACAAATATTTTTAAGGACCTCCACAGGCGTGGATTTTCTTAAACAAATATTTTTAAGGACCTCCACAGGCGTGGATTCATAGGTTTGGATTTTTATAAATATGTTTTAAAGACCTTCTTTACAGGCGTGATTTAAAAAAAATATTTTTTTAAGAACCTCCAAAGACGTAGATTTTGTTCCTTAAGTTCCATGGATTTAAGAAATATATATTTTTTGACGATCCACAACAAATTTTGATTTATAAAAATCTTCTTAAGATCCCCAACAAGCGTAAATTTTGGAAAACATATTTTTTAAGATCTTCAAAAAGCGCGAAATTAAACAAAACAAATGAAAAAGCGGTAAGTTCGGCCGGGACGAACTTCGGATACCCTCCACCATAGATATACTGACAGGTACTAGAAATGAAAATATACGGAACATACCAAAAAGTGGACCTATACCGACATTTTTAAACAGGGATTATGTAAACCATAATACAAATTTCAGAATGAATAATTATACCCTCAGCCGCCTTATGACTAATGATGGTGTATACACTTTAACACGGTGAAAATGTGCCTCATCGGAATATTGGTTCTAGACCCCATGTTTCTTTGGACCAAATCCGTTTCAGAATATTTAGATTTCATCCAAATTTGTCCATCTTAGTATTTCTTCCAAACTTAGTTCAAATTCGAAGATGGGGAATATCGGTCCACACCTTCTGGAACCTCAACAAAGGGGCTAGGTCTAAATGCGGGCTATAGTTCATTATCGAACCTTACGTTCTACATTTTTATCTCGCTATCCTCCGCAGGTGAAACAGATTACAACAGAGTCGTAGAACCAAACTCAAAACGCGGAATAAATCGGATAACTATTTTAATATAAAAAAAGGGGGTTATATGGGGACTACCCCAAAAAGGGGGGCGAATATTAATAATTTTTGGTGGGGAGATTTGTTACCATATACGACTACAAAATACCAAATTGCAGAAAATTCGGTTGAAAAACGGGCTCAAGAACCCCAAAATACCGAAAATTTGGGGTACCCTTATATGGGGGCTATCCGAAAAAATTGACCTATATTCATACTTTTTTTGTGGAGAGATTTGGTACATATTAAAAACTCAAAATATTAAATTACAGCTAAAATACTGAAAATTAGGAGGTTCCGTTATATGGGGGCTACCAAAAAAAAGTGGACCTATATTTATATTTTTTTGAAGACATTTAGTACCCAATAGGAACCCAATGTAAAGCCCATCTTCGATCAAGATAGACTCATGGCTCCTTTTGAGAGCATACATAGAATAACTTTCTGAGTCGATTTATGCATGTCCGTCCGTCCGTCTGTCAATGTTAAATTGTAAACAAAGTACAGGTCGCATTTATGGTCCGAATTGGATGAAATTTAGCATAGGTCACTTATTCGGCCCAAGGACGAACCCTATTGAAATTGGGAAAAATCGGTTCAGATTTAGATATAGCTCCTATATATATATATTCGTCCTATTTAAGGTAAATGGTGCACCAAAGTCCCTATATATCCTTCGATTTGCACGAAATTTGACATAGCGTACTGAATAAGGTCTAGAACGATGTGTGTTAAATTTCGTGAAAATCGGTTCAGAATTAGATATAGCTCCCATATATATTTTGATGCGACTTAAGGTAAATAGTGCACCAAAGTCCCTACATATCCTTCGATTTGCGCGAAATTTGACACAGCGTACTGAATAAGGTCTAGAACGATGTGTGCTAAATTTGAAAATCGGTTCAGATTTAGATATAGCTCCCATATATATTTTCGTCCGATTTTATGTATGAAAATCGATTCAGATTTAGATATAGCTCCCATATATATTTTGGTCCGATTTAAGATAAATAGTGCACCAAAGTCCCTATATATCCTTCGATTTGCACAAAATTCGTCACAGCGTACTGAATTAAGTCTACAATGATGTGTGTTAAATTTCGTGAAAATCGGTTCAGATTTAGATATAGCTCCCATATATATTTTCGTCCGATTTTATGTAAATATATTCCGAATATTTGGTAATAGCTAATAATAATGGTTGAGTCTCTGAATAATGTAGAAAATATATTCTACATATTTTTATATAACCGATAACGAAACCTGATCTCTAGGCTAACGATTCTGGGTATGATAATCGTGTCGGACCCACAATGCTCCACTATCACATTCAGTTAATCTCCCTTCTCCTCACTCTCTATACCACTCCCTGTCGTCCTGGCCTTGCTTTACTGTTTTTTTTTTATCATTTTGTGTGATTGTTTGCTATTATTGTTGTTGTTGTTTTTGGCATGTAGAAAGCTTGTTATAAGCGTTGACCTGTCAATTTGTATGTATTGAAATGTCATCTGTTTGGTTAACAGTTTATTGCTTACCTCCAATGTTGCAACAAAACAAAAACAAACGACCATATGATGATGGACACGAACGACCGACAGACATTGGTAACGATGTGTGGTATGTGCTAAAGGTGGTTACTCTAAGTTTTTTATTCTGGTGCGATTGTTACCATTTATGGCAAAGTGGTTGGTTGTAAGCAGAAAGAAGAAAAACAAAACAAAAAAGAAAACATGTAACCAAACAGTCTGTCGGCCGCCTTGTGTGTAAGTCCATATAGAGACAGGAATACCGCACCATGGAACACAGCCTACAATCGTTTCTTTGAGGTAGGTTTTATTTGGCAATGATAGCCAGAAAGAGAGAGAGAGAGGAGGGTGAAATAAAACTAAAACTTGGCAAAAGTCACAACTCTGGCTAAAGTCATTTTTAAGCGAAAGAGTGTGCGCTTGCGCACATGCGCATGCGTAACAACATTTACCACACTTCGTTTTTTTATAAAGAAGAAGAAGAAGGATGTACAGAAAAAACACACGAAACTTAGTCAAGTAAATCAGCGCATAGCCAAGCAGCGTAACATTATTTGCAGTTACTATACAACAGCATGTTGCATGCCATACCGCACACACTGTATCACATAAACACACATACGTTTGTTTATGCGACAAGTGTTTAAGCGAACAGCAGCAAAAACAAATAGTGACAGACAAACACTCCGTTTGCGACAAAAAAGCCACAACCCAAAGAGGGGGCCTGACGACAACTATCTAAACGCGAAAACAAAATACAAAGAAAAAAATAAATAAATACTCCTGAAAGAAGCGGTATTTTCACAAGGAGAACTTTGAGCCATCGCACTGCAACGCATCGCATTACATCGAATCTGCTAGACAACAACAACACATTTTTTATAGGCAGCAAAAGCAAATTGATTTCTCGTTATGATAAATTTAATTACACAATTTTCATTGTGCCAGTTATAGTTGTTGTTGTCGTTGTTGCATTTATTGCTGGTGACGTTTGATTTTTCTCTCTTCTTCTTCTTGATTGCCTAAAGATTTTCCTTTTTCGATTTCAAAGGTTCTCTTACGACATTACAACATTTTTGCCTTTACAATAACAACGAAGCCATCTTCTTGTCATCATTTCAAGCCTAACTGATTTCCAAGTATTGTTTGGATATTTTTGTTTTTTGATAAAAAAAAAATTTGGAAAAAATGAATTTTGGATTATGGGATTATTGCGGAGTAGGATATAAAGGGAGAAGGGTGGAGAGTGGAGGGATATAAAAATATTAAAAAATTATTAAAAAAAAAAATATTAAAAATAAATTAGAGACCTTTTTTGAGAAAAACCTGGTGTTAGAATTCCGCTTGCTTATTGGGTCTTGTTCTATATCATATAGAACAAGGCGTCTAGGATATAATAAGGATAATGAGGGTATAGGTAACAGGTAACTAATACAAGGAATATCATAGCTGTGGGTTTATCGATTTTTCAAAAACTAATTTTCGAAGGCAATAAAGACTACCAAATTTCGGATTTATTAAAAATATTTTTCCAAGGACAACCCGAGGCCATTCTACTTTTTCAAGGACCGTAAAAATTTAGAATTTTAAATACAAACTTTCAAGGAAACCAAACCTTCAAGGACTCAAAATTTTGTCAATGACCTCTTTTTAGAATAAATTTATTCAAAAATAATTTTCAAGGCCCCGAGGCCTTCTATTTTTCAAGGACCGTAAAAATTTAGAGTTTTAAATACAAACTTTCAAGCAATCCAAACCTTCAAGGACTCAAAATTTTGTCAATGACCCCTTTAGAATAAATTTATTCAAAAATAATTTTCAAGGGCCTCCAAAAAAAGTGAAATATTTTTTTCAACGTCCTGGTTCATTTTTCCCTTTCCAATCGTGGAGTTCTAAAAAAATTTTTTAAACTTGGATTTTATAGATATTATTTTTGAGAATGGATTTTAAAAAAAAAAAAAAAATGTTTTCCGAATTAAAACGTACATTTTTAGGCCTCGCGTTTGCGAGTAGATTTATTTAAAAGGACCCCCCCCCCATTCACGGGGTCAAAACATTTTGTTATTGAATTCGATTCTACACTAATTCAAGAATGCCCCTACAAAATTTCAAGTGAAAATCTCAAGAACTCTTGAAAATATTGCCGATTTATTGTGCCAGCATCAGGTGACAGCTAAAGGGCTTCTCAAACTTTAAACGCGTTTTTCTCTTTTGCGAATGGCGGGCACGATAACTCAAAAACTAATAACCCAATCGATTCCAAATTTTTACACCTTTCTCTGTGAGTGTATAGCTATCGTATGAACTAGAATAAAGCCAGTCTGTGAAGATCTTCCTTATTTTTTAACTTGGTTTTTGGTAAAAAATCGGCGATTTTCCAAAATGATTTTTTCAAAGGTCCGCCATTTTGTTAATTTTAGAGCGAAGTCAATAATCCTAGTTCATACGAGAGCCAGACATGTACTCTTTCTAACACCGTTGGAATTTTCGGATTCCGATGTTCCAGTGAGGAGTTATCATGCCCGCCATCAAAAATAAGGACTTTTCTTTAATTACAAAAAACAACAACAAAAAAATAACAAAAATTTGTTGTAAATTATTTTTCTTCTCTTTTAAATCTTCAAATATATATGTGCAAATTTACAAACCTTAACAAGCATTGGTATTGATTTACCAGCCCATTGAAAATCTTGAAAAACTAAAATCGAGAATGGGTGGGGTTCCCTTAAAGGGTCCTGGATCAAGGGTGTTTTTTATACCCTACACAACTATGTTGTCAGGGTATTATAGCTTTGTGCAGCCCCAAAAGTTTGTAACGCCGCGAAATATTGGTCCTAGACCCACCTTTAAGTATACCGATCGTCATATCTCGACTAGCTGAGTCGATCTAGACATGTGCGTCCGTCCGTCCGTCCATTATAATTTTTAAACACGATACAGGCCACAATTATGGACCAATCTTCACGAAATTTTGCATGTAGAATGGGTTCTGGCCAATGAAGACCCCTATTGTTTTTGGAAAAGATCGGTTAATAATTAGGGGATGAAATGGACCAAAAACTTTATTTTTGTCTGATTTTCTGGTCGCTCCAGAGACCGCAATTATGGCTTAAACACCGCGAATTTTTGCATGGAGAAGGGGATCGGGCCAAAGAAAAAGTATGCCTGTTTTGAAAAAGGTCGGTCAATATTTAGCGGGTCAAATGGAACCTGACTTTTGTGTGAAAAATGACAAAATTTGTATTCAATGGCATATATATTTGCCCCTGAAGGACCTAGACCCAAAAAGTTGATAGTATGTTAAAGAGGAGTGGTTGACCTTTAAATTGATACCAATTATAGGGTCGTATGTACTCAGATGTGGGAGCTACACTTAAATATTTACAGGTGCTTACGTATTCAGACATTATTTAGTAACCCAAAACCACACTAGAGGGCGGAAATATAGCGCTGATCGCTTTGAAAATTTCCATGAGATTGCAGTTATGATCAAGGACAACGCCTATAACTTTCGGTGATGATCAGAAAATAATTTTGGGATGAAGTGGACCGAAAACTTAATTTTTTGTGTTATTTTCGAGTCCACAAACGAAAGCCAAACATCACAACACAACCCACGGTGAAAGAAATCTGACAATAGCTGTACTGAATACTCGTAATATTCGGAAAATATGTCAGTGTAAGGAAGAGGTGCTGCTTACCTCTAATCGGGCAAGAGGAAGCAATTATCACGAAATATTGCCCAGGCTGGGAATAAACATCCGCAGAAAGTTCGGTTTCCGTGGTAGTTGTGTAGGGTATCGTATGGTCGGCCCCGTCCGACTATACTGCTCCGCTCACTGGTTTAAATATTTTTTAATGTAATGGTTTAAAAGTGAATTTTTATATCCTACACAACTATGTTGTCAGGGTATTATAGCTTTGTGCAGCCCCAAGAGTTTGTAACGCCGTGAAATATTGGTCCTAGACTCACCTTTAAGTATATCGACCGTCATATCTCGATTAGCTGAGTCGATCTAGACATGTGTGTCCGTCCGTCTGTCCTTTAAAATTTGTAAACACGATACAGGCCACAGTTATGCACCAATCTTTACGAAATTTTGCATGTAGGACCGGTTCTGCCCAATGAAGACGCCTATTGTTTTTGGTAAAGATCGGTTAATATTTAAGGGATGAAATGGACCAAAAACTTAATTTTTGTTCGATTTTCTGGTTGCTCCAGAGGCCGCAATTATGGCCCGAACATCGTGAAATTTTACATGGAGTAGGTGATCGGGCCAAAGAATTAGCATGCCTGTTTTGATAAAGATCGTTCAATATTTAGCGGGTCAAATGGACCCTGACTTTTGTGTGAAAAATTACAAAATTTGTATTCCATGGCGTATATGTTTACTCCTAAAGGACATAGACCCCAGAAGTTGATAGTATATCCAAGAGGAGTGGTTGATCTTTAAATTGATACCAATTAAATTGTCGTATGTACTCGGATGTGGGAGATACACTTAAATATTTACAGGTGCTTACGTATTCACATACTATTTAGTAACCTATTACCACACTGGAGGGCGGAAATATAGCGCTGATCGCTTTGAAATGTTCCATGAGATTCCAGTTATGGTCAAGGACACCGCCTAAAATGTTAGGTGATGATCAGATAATATTTTTCGGATGAAGTGGACCGAAAACTTAATTATTTGTACTTTTCGAGTGGAAAGCCGAACATCACAACACAACCGACTGTGAAGGGAATCTGGACAAGTAATTAGAGGGTCTGTACTGATTATGAGTAACATTTACTGACCTCTCGCCAGTCAAAAGTGTGCAAATATCGCGAAATATTGTCCAATCTCAGAATATAGAACCACAGAAAGTTAGATTTTCAAGGAAGTTGTGTAGGGTTTCGTATGGTCGGCCCCGTCCGACTATACTGCTCCGCTCACTGGTTTAAACATATTTTAAAGGTCATTCATGTTGTTTTTTAAATATGTTTTCAGTTTTCCTAGTTTTAGTGTGGATTTTAAAAAAAAAAACATTTTTTCATGTTCATTGCCCCTTTTAAATTTCTTACAAATATTTTATTTTAGCGGAATTTTTTTTTTAAATATTTTTACCAAGTATAGATTTTTTAAGAATGTTTGAATTGTTTTTATATATAAAAGAAATAATATAGGTTTTTATATAAAGAAACAATATATGATTTTTGTTCATGTAGGAAAAAAAGGAAATTTATATTTTTTTCATATAAAAATGCACATATCTAAAAATGTATTTTTTTATTGAAAAATATCTTATAGAAATATTAATTTTGTTTTTTCTTATTGAAAAAAATCAAATATGATTTTTATTTCATATAGAAAAAATGTAATACCTTGTGCATCACATACTCCAGAGCAAGAGTGTAGGGCATCTCAACATCATCTTCCAAAAAAAAAAAAAAAAACTGAAACAATTGATGCTGGAAACAAATCTCTTTTGGACTAGAGTTTATCTCTTTGAAAATCTTTCTACTCTTCAATCCCGAAACAATTCTTAAGAAATGAAACCCCATATCAGAGATATAACGAACAGACACACAATCGCACACACACACACATATTGGAAATAAACTTCAGTACAAAAAAAACGACGACTGAAGCGAAAACAACAATAATAAAAAACATTCAAACCGGACATTTTCCAATGAAATTCTCACCAGAGTTATAAACTATGACAATCGTTTCGCTTCGTTTCTTCCTCCTCGGCTCCTTCGGCTGACTGTTGGATATTCAATTGGTGAATATGTGTCAAATTGACCAAAAGGTTAACAATTATTATCGAACAAATTGTCAGGCCATCCTGTAGCAACAGCAACAAAAACAACAACGAGAACAATACCAAAAAAAAACTCACTTGTTTGTGATGACAAGAAGTGAAAAAACGGCAACGCACTAACACAACCACCAAAAAAAAAGAACAAAGTTTCTTGGGGAAGTCAAGACGTAACCAAAAAAATTGGTATCCAAATCCACCAGGCTTAGTTGTGATCTGTGTTTTTTGATGTTCTTTGACCACCACCATCACCATATAATAAGTATGTATGAATGTGAATGGTGTATCAGACAGACATAGAGTCGGGTCGGACAAATCCGACACAAAAAACATGGTTGCCTTGCAAAACGTTTAACGACGACGACAACAACATCGTCTAGAATCCCATGAATGGAAGACTCCGACCAACCAACCGACAGACAAAACTGATTTTTGCCGAAGCGTCGCTTTGTCTGCCACAACAACACATGGATATATTGTTGCACCATATTGTTGAATGCACAGCACACTGTCACACTAGCCGGTAACTAGAGTTGCTTTTTAAATGGCTACTATGGTTTCAGTTTTTATTTCTCCCTCTTCCTCCGAGCCTTGACTAGATTATGAAGTTTCATCTTCTGTGTTTTTTTTTTTTTGTGGTCTCTCAAGCGTGTTGTATTGAAAAGAAGCTAAGATTTTGTGGGTTTTCGTATTTATTTGTTTATCCATATATTCAATCTCAAGTTGGTGATATTTTTTCCAGAAAAAAATAATTTGAAAATAGAAGACATGAAAAACAATGTGAAAATGTTCTTTGTGGCCTTGGACAATTTTCTTAGAGAAGTGTTTATCGATTGTTTAAAATCTTTACATTTGAGATGGTATCGGGACTGTTTTTTAAATTTAATTTATGTGTTCTAATTTGGAAAAAATATTAAAAAAAATCCACAAATGAACAAAGACTCAAAAAAAAATATTGAAATAAAATCCACACTTAAACCAGGAATAAATTGAATTTTTTTTTTAAAAAATACGGGTTGAGACCAGGCCTCAAAATATATTGAAAAAAAAAATCAATTTTTATAATTCATGCTTATAAAAATATAAATATTTTGAAATATTTTTTTTATAAAATTCAATTCAAAATTCTCTACTAAACTCACAACAAATTTATTAATCAAATTCCCTCTCCCATCTCCTCTACTTACAGATTCCAAAGATTACAATACAAACAACATAATGGATATAGATGATCATCATCGACA
>NW_026879623.1:0-28163 GCF_032173495.1 Musca vetustissima | reverse complement strand
TCTCTTTGTGAAGAAGAATTTCTCCCAAACTACTCTTGAATATTTGCTGTGCATTTTATAGTTTTTAGAGCATTTATGTAATGAAATGATGTGTAATTGTTTGCATAATAAATGTTGTCATACTATTCTTATTTACAGGTTGAATTTTGTCATTAATTAGGGCTTAAGTATAATTAATCTGTAAGAACATGAAAATAATTTCAACGAACAAATGACTCATAAGAATGTAAGACCATTGTAACACAAATAAAACTGATATAAAAATATGAACACATTTTATAAAAATATTGTTTTACTGATTCCTATAAATAAAAATTTAATTGGAAAAATCAAAAAATGTCTACATAGTACTCAACCTCCATAATTTACAAGGAAAATCCAGTAAGGAAAGTAGTACAGTCGGGCGGGGCCGACTATATGATACCCTTCACCACTTTGGGTATATTCAACAGATGAATGCTAACAGACGTCGAGTTCTGCAACATATACTAAATTTTTCATTTGTTCAGATATACAATGGGACAAAATTACCAAAACTCGGGTGAAAATATACATAGAAGCTCTATTCAAATCTGAACCGATTTCAAAACTTTAGTACGTTGTGCAAAATTTGTGTCAATTTTGTGTAAAATCGGACCAAAATATATATGTAGAAGCTATATAAAATCTGAACCGATTTCAATGAGAAACTTTGGGTCTTTAGGGCACAATTTACATAAAATCGGAAGAAAAAATATATAGGAGCTATATATAACTCTGAACCGATTTTCAGGAAACTTTACACACATCACTCCAGACTCATTTCAGTACACTATATTGTGCAAATCGAAATAGATTTAGGGACTTTGGTACACCATTTACATTAAATCGGACAAAAATTTATATAGGAGCTATATGTAAATCCAAACCGATTTTCACGAAGCTTAGCGTACACTATTCTAGACTTAATTAAGTACGCTGTGCCAAATTTCGTGGAAATCGAAAGATATATAGGGACTTTGGTACACCATTTATATAAAATCGGACGAAAATATATATGGGGGCTATATCTAAATCTAGAACGATTTGCAGGAAACTTAACACACATAATTCTAGACCTAAATCATTACGCTATGCCAAATTTCGGGCAAATCAAAAGATATATAGGGACTTTGGTACACTATTTACCTTAAATCGGACGATGATATATATGAGCTACATCTAAATATGAACCGATTTTCGGAAACTTAACACACATCATTCTAGACCTAATTCATTACGCTTTGCCAAATTTCGTGCAAATCGAAAGATATATAGGGACTTTGGTACACCATTTACATTAAATCGGACGAAAATATATATGGGAGCTATATCTAAATCTGAACCGATCTTTCCCAATTTCAATAGGGTTCGTGCTTGGGCCAAATAATTGACCTATGCCAAATCGGATCATAAATGTGACCTGTACTTTGTTCACAAAAATACATGGGCGGACAGGCGGACGGACGAACAGACGTAAATGCGTAAATCGACTCAGAAAGTGATTCTATGCATATTCTCAAAAGGAACCATGTGTCTATCTCGTTTCCTTTTGCCTGTTACAAACATATGCACAAAGACATAATACCTTGTACCACAGTGTGGTGAACGGTATAAAAAGGGGCTTATGTGGGGACTACCCTTAAAAAGGGATGAATATTAATAATTTTTGATGGGGAGATTTGTTACCATATACGACTACAAGATACCAAATTTCAGCGAATGCGGTTAAAAACGCGCTCAAGAACCACAAAATAACGAAAATTGGGGGTACCCTTATATGGGGGCTACCCAAACAAATTGACCTATATTTATAATTTTTTTTATAGATTTGCTATCCAATAATAACTGAAATTACCAAATTACAGCCAATTCGGTGAAAAAAATCCGGCCAATACCCCCAAAAACTGGAAATTGGGAGGTACCCTTATATGGGGGCTACCAGAAAAAGTGGACCTATATTTATAATTTTTAGTAGGAAAATTTAATACCAAATAAGAACCCAATGCACCAAATTTCAGCGAATTCGGTAGAAAACCGCGTTCAAGAACCCTAAAATACCGAAAATTGGGGGGTACCCTTATATGGGGGATACCCGAACAAATTGACCTATATTTATAATTTTTAGTATAGAGATTTGCTACCCAATAAGAACTCAAAATACTGAATTTTAGCGAAGTCGGTAGAAAAATGTCATCAAACCCCCCAAAAGACCGCAAAAGTGGGGGTACTCTTATATGGGGGCTATCCGATAATATGGACCCATATTTATAATTTTTTGTGGAGAGATTTGCTACCCAATAAGAACTCAATGTACCAAGTTTCAGCGAATTCAGTTGAAAAACGCGCTCAAGAACCTCAAAATACCGAAAATTGGGGGGTACCCTTA
Organism: Musca vetustissima; assembly: GCF_032173495.1. Classification (NCBI taxonomy): domain Eukaryota; kingdom Metazoa; phylum Arthropoda; class Insecta; order Diptera; family Muscidae; genus Musca; species Musca vetustissima. The sequence continues at coordinate 25,756 of NW_026879623.1, read as the reverse complement.
TATGCTAAACGTGGACCGATAAAGCCCACCTTCGAACTTGTCCTGCCTGCAGACAAAAGACGACTCTATGCAAAATGTTGGCTATCTATCTCCATTCGTTTAGACGTAGAGTGATTACAACAGACAGACAGACGGACATGGCTATATTGTCATAAAAATTTACGCTGATCAAGAATATATATACTTTATAGGTTCGGAAATGATTATTTCGATGATTCACAAACGCAAAAACAAAATTAATATACCCTCCGTACTATGGTGGAGGGTATAAAATCAAAATTTGTCTACCTAGTACTCAACCTCCATAATTTACAAGGAAAAAAATTATATATTGTTCCTTGTAAATATATGGCGTCTATGGGGTCACCGACGAATAGATTGTGATGTTGCAAACGGAAGGAAAAGTGTACTAATGTGTATAAGCTTATGCTATAAAGTAAAGGATACACTTTGGATCAGTCATTAATATCGAAAAAGTTTATTCAAAATCTTTCGAAAGAAAGGCTGGAACTACAATATTCTATGGCATGCATTGAACTGAAAGACAAATAGCCACCTTAACAGAACATAAATACCACTGGCAGAGGTGGTGAGTATGCGCATGAACAACTACCTAAATGCCTGTATATTATTCATGAATGATTAATGATATCTTAAATGTAAAACACATACACCCACAAGCAAATCAGCCTCCGGATACACCTGACGAGGGAATAAACGACAGCCACAGAAGCTGCATAATTAACATAAGATGACGACATGTCACATTTCAATTGAAAAAAGTGGCATTCAGCAGGTGAGGTGTTAAAAGTTCTTGTGATGCGTCCTAAATTACGAAAATAAAACTGTGGAACACCATTACGAAAAGTAATGGGGGCGAGAAATAAAATCGTTGTAGGTTTAATTATTAAAAAGTAATTTAAGTTTTTGGTAACTTTATCAGTATCCCAATTTTGATTTGAATTATAAGTAAACTGGAGTGCCCGGCAAACGTTGTCTTGCCTAGCAATATTGTTGATGTATCATTTTTGGCATTTTAGATTTGTTTGTATACCCTACATCATAAGGTGGAGTGTACAGATCTTTGTAATACCTTGGTATTTATCAGTACACACATAAAGAGATATTACAGTACTGAATATCTACAATTTGATGTTTATGACCGAGCCCTGTTACTATTTTTGCATTTTAATGTTTCGGTGATATACATTTAGTAATATTTGATTTCGTGGAAAAAAAAATAAATTTTATAAATTTACATGCACATATAAGTTTGATTTTCTGAATTAATAAAATTTTCCCAATATATTTATAAGATTTCGTCATATCGATAGTCCAATTTTAAGTTAGCTTTTTTACTCTTCACTGTTTAAGGTAGAGCTTTGAAATTTACACATACATTACTACTACTACTCCCATTGATCACCTTTTAGGGTAGATCCCATATAACCGTACCCCCAATATTTTAAAGAATTGCTTCTAATTTAATATTATAACAGAAAATTTCACTACATATATAATTTGGATTAGGGCACGTTTTTAAATCTAATCAGCTGCAAATTGACATTCGGCTGTCTTATTTGGTAGAATGAATCCTACTAAAAATTATCAATATTGGTCAATTCTTTGAGGTAGCTTCATTACAACGGTATTACAATATTCGGTATTTTGGGGACCTTCGTCCTGTGGCTGTAATTTTTTATTTTGGATGATAAAAAATTATCAATATGGTCCAAGTTTGCGGGTAGCCCCCATATAATGGTGTCGCCCATTGTTCAGTATTTTCTCATGTGGTGTCAAATCTTTGCAGTAGCTGTAATAAGTCATTCGGTGATATTGGAGTGTAAAACACATCTTTTGCGAAAATTTTTCTATTTAGGTTCAAGTTTCGGTGTTATAAAGACTTTGACCGAATTTTCCTTTAGAGTTTGACATGACGGATTCCTGTGAATGAAAAACTGACTACCAGAAATTATGCACTATAGCTTAACGATTTAAAAAGAAGTCGCACATATTTCCCGTTTAATTTTCGGTATGTTAAAGTTCTTAAACCATTTCACAAACTGAGTATCTGTAACATAAAAACTGTATATATCGGTAGTTGGCATATTGAGTTATTTGTATTTATACCCTACACAACTACGTTGTCAGGGTATTATAGCTTTGTGCAACCCCAAAAGTTTGTAACGCCGAGAAATATTGGTCCTGGACCCACCTTTAAGTATACCGATCGTCATATCTCGACCAATATATATATATATATATATATATATTGTCGTATGTTCGCGGATGTGGGAGTTACACTTAAATATTTACAGGTGCTTACGTATTCAGATATTTTTTAGTAACCGTTATATTTCCGCCTTCTAGTGTGGTAATGACTAGAAGGCGGAAATATAACGCTGAACGATTTGAAATTTTCCATGGGGTTTCAGTTATTGTCAAGGACAGCGCTTATAATTTTCGGTGATGATCAGGTAATACAGTTATAAGTCGATCATCACCATACAACCCACGCTGAAGTCAATCTGGACAAGTAATAAGTAATATTCGGAAAATATGTCAGTGTATGGAATATGTGCTGTTGACCTCTAATCTGGCAAGAGGCTGCAAATGTTACGAAATATTTCCCAGGCTCGGAATAAACTTCCTTAGAATGTTATATTTTCGTCGAAGTTGTGTAGGGTATCATATGGTCGGCCCCGCCCGACTATACTGCTCCGCTCACTGATTTTTTAATGTTGCTCTTTTTTGATAGTTGTTCTCTTTCCATATGAGATTAGTGATAGAATTTTGCAAAGAAAATATAATTGTAAATTAGTTTTCTCTGTGATAAACATTTGTTGTATCGGATATATTCGAGGTGTTGTGTTTATAAGTTCAAAAAACATTGGCATATATTACCATATGGTGGTTATATGCCTAATATAACCACTATATGGTACTACCTGATTTCATATTTCCCGTGGCATAGCAAAATTTCGGTACATTATGTACTTTTAGGTACCTATGAAACTATTATTATTATTATTATTTTCAAGAAAAATAATCTAGGTCAAGCATCTTAGAATAAGACCTCTATTCCGTATGTCTTCTGATTTTCATCCTTGCGTTTGTCCCAAAATATACGTGTAATTTATGGACAACGTGTGCATACAATGATCGCGTGTACATTCAATGATATACTTCACAATGTCAATTCAATTGAAAAAAATAAGACATTTTCAAAATTTTCAATAACTGACATATGAAGGCTTAAAGAAATGATACACTACCAATTCTAGCCCAAAATAATAAATTCCTGGAAATGCTAGTATGCTTCAAAATATATTTTTGCAAATTCTTCGCGGTTTTCGACTTTTTCTCACTTTTTAAACCTAACCTGGAGCTAAACGAACATTTCAAGACTAAGATAAATCCATTCAGCCGTTCTCGAGTTTTAGCGAGACTAACGAACAGCAATTCATTTTTATACCCTTCACCACACTGTGGTACAGGGTATTATGTCTTTGTGCATATGTTTGTAACAGGCAAAAGGAAACGAGATAGACACATGGTTATTTTTGAGAATATGCATTCAATCACTTTCTCAGTCGATTTACGCATGTCCGTCTGTCCGTCCATGTATTTTTGTCAACAAAGTACAGGTCGCATTTATGATCCGATTTGGGTGAAATTTGGCATAGGTCACTTATTTGGCCCAAGGACGAACCCTTTTGAAATTGGGAAAAATCGGCCTATGTATCTTTCGATTTGCACGAAATTTGGCACAGCGTAATGAATTAGGTCTAGAATGATGTGTGTTAAGTTTCCTGAAAATCGGTTCAGATTTAGATACAGCTCCCGTATATATTTCCGTCCGATTTAATGTAAATGGTGCACCAAAGACCCTATATATCTTTCGATTTGCACGAAATTTGACACAGTATAATGAATTAGTTCTAGAATGATGTGCGTTAAGTGAATTAGGTCTAGAATGATGTGTGTTAAGTTTCCTGAAATCGGTTCTGATTTAGATATAGCTTCTATATCTGACCAAATGAAAAATTTAGTATCGGTTGCAGAATGACAGGTTTATTGATCCAATTTCATTTTACTGGTCTTTTAAAAATGCGAGGATTCAGCTGTTGAATATACCCAAAGTGGTGAAGGGTATCATATAGTCGGCCCCGTTCGACTTTACTACTTTCCTTACTGGTTTTCTATTAAAATAATTGGTTTGCTTTCAGTTAAGTGATGGATTTGTAATTAAAAATTAATATTGACTGATATTATATTGTGGTCAACTGAATATGTATATAAAAGGATTAAATGGAAATTAAAAATTTCAACAAGGGCAAGCTAATCATTTATTGGGGCGTATTGTGTATTGAGAATTTTCATCTGCATACAACACTCATACGCATCGTATACTCTAAATATATACAATAAATTACACAGTTAGACAAAACCGCGGCCATGGCATGGGGGAGGAAAATTCCTCGTGGGAATGAAACACCTTGATAAGTATATGAAACCCCAGAAGAAGGAATTCATCATAGGTCAAAGTGTGGGGCTATAGCGTGATCATTTTTATGCTGGCGACCTTATTAAACATAAAGAGATTACTTCATGCCTTGATTTGTAGATATAGTATGTAATTTTTGTACCCTTTACGGCACTGTGGTACAGGGTATCATGTCTTTGTTCATATGTTTGTAACAGGCAAAAGGAAACGAGATAGACGCATGGTTCCTTTTGAGAATATGCATAGAATCACTTTCTTAGTCGATTTATGCATGTCAGTCCGTCTGTAGATGTTAAATTGTAAACAAAGTACATACCATGAATGTGATCCGATTTGGATGAAATTTGGCACAGGTCACTTAGTTGGCCCAAGGACGAACCCTTTTGAAATTGGGACAAATCGGCTCAGATTTAGATATAGCTCCCAAAGTCCCTATGTATCTTTCGATTTGCACGAAATTTGGCACAGCGTAATGAAATAGGTCTAGAATGATGTGTGTTAAGTTTCCTGAAAATCGGTGTAGATATAGCTCCCATATATATTTTCGTCCGATTTAATGTAAATGGTGCACCAAAGTCCCTATATATCTTTCGATTTGCACGAAATTTGGCACAGCATAATGAATTAATTCGAGAATGATGTGCGTTAAGTTTCCTGAAAATCGGTTCAGATTTGGATATAGCTCTCATATATATTTTCGTTCTATTTGATGTAAATGGTGCACCAAAGTCCCTATATATCTTTTGATTTGCACGAAATTTGGCGCAGCGTAATGAATTAAGTCTAGAATGACGTGTGCTAAATTTCCTGAAATTTGATTCAGATTTAGATGTAGCTCCCATATATATTTTCGTCCGATTTAATGTAAATGGTCCACCAAAGTCCCTATATATCTTTCGATTTGCACGAAATTTGGCACAGCGTAAAAAATTAGGTCGAAAATTATGTGTGTTAAGTTTCCTGAAAATAGGTTCAGATTTGGATATAGCTCCCATATATATTTTCGTCTTATTTTATGTAAATGGTGTACCAAAGCCCCTTAATATCTTTCGGATTGCATGATATTTGGCACAGCGTAATTCATTAGGTCTATAATGATGTGTGTCAAATTTCCTGAAATCAGTTCAGATTTAGATATAGCTCCTATATCTGACCAAATGAAAAATTTAGTATCGGTTGCAGAATGACATGTTTATTGATCCAATTACATTTTACTGGTCCTTTAAAAATGCGACGTCTGTAAGGATTCATCTGTTGAATATACCCAAAGTGGTGAAGGGTATCATATAGTCGGCCCCGTCCGACTTTAATACTTTCCTTACTGGTTGAGATTGCATTTCTTCAGTGGAATTTGAACCGAATATTCAAAAAATAAAATCAGTTTTAATAGCTTTTATGCATATCATTAGAAAGCTAATAAAAAACGTGCTAAATTTATTGAACCGGACTATTATCGGTTTTATTACCTGAATAACTGGTTTAATATTTATATAAAGAAAATAAAACATGGATACAACTACTAATTATTAATGGTAAAATTTTATCGATATACAAAAGTTCTACAAGACACAATTATTTACAAAATTTGAAAATTTACACATGCATACAACACTCATACGCAACGTATACTCAATATTCCTACAATAAATTATCAGCCAATCAATATTATACATTACAATTTACATTGTTAAAGAAAATCGAAGTCATGGTCTGGGGGTTGGAGATATGACGATCTGTATAATAAAAGGTGAGTCTACAAAAATTATTACAGAAAGTAATAGGCGCTGTCTTTGGCCAGAGCTGAACATATATTGTCGATTGTCCTGTCGAGATATGACGATCGGTATACTAAAAACTCGATAAAGGATTAATATTTCGTGGCGTTGCAAACTCTCGGATCCAAACAAATATCAAATTCTCGCGTAAAATTTTGTGAGGTTCTGGTTCATAGTTGGGACTTCTAGATCGAACAGCAAAAAATAACTAAAGGTAAATAACTACAATCATAGAATCATTTTCCAATATTCGTTCGTCTATGTAGTATACGAACGTATACTACATATTAAGGGTCAGCCTCTTTGTATGTAAATAACAAAGTGGCTGTGATGTGCCATTCTGGGATCTTAATGTGTAAACAGCTTGATAACAGAACATTTTCAGTATATGTATAAGTTTCTACATAGCCACCATTCAAAGGTCACATGTCATTTTCGGTATGTTCAATGTCATAGTCCAACACCCGGAGTATCTGTATTTTTCTCCTGATATCATATTAAAATCCCGATCGCTTTTAAGTATTTTGAATGTATAAAAAAGAGGATTTTTCTTTTAACTTCCTCCTTGTAAAAATGGTTCTAGCGCTAATAAGTTTTAATTAATCGGCTAAGTGTCACTGCCTGTCTTTCCTAGGAAAAGTATACATCATCTAATATTTTCCGTTAGAAAATACTTTTTTGACAAATAATTCTGCGTAGCAACATGTTTACTGCGCAACGTCTAAAGGCGGGCTTGCGGGCTGCAGAATTAACGAAGTTTTTTTTTCGGGCTGTAGGATTAACGAAGATATATGTAATGTATACTTCATAAGCTTTTTTTGACATAAAACGTATTATATCACTCCATTTATCCGAAAACAGTTTTCACTGAATTCATGTCTTTAGTTTCGGTTAATATGATTTATAAATAGATAATTGTTTATATTCCAATTTGAATCTACCTTTGTAAAGAGCTAATATTGTTATTATTAATCTCATTAGGCATTTGAAGTCTAAGTGGGTGTGTGCTCGTGTCATTGTCATAATTGAAATCCTTAATAAGGATATCTTGTAAATTAATTTATCCAATTAGGGACAAACGACAGGCCACTCATTTAATGAATATTAAAATAATGGCCAATATGTTATTCGCACATAACATATATACACGAACAAACATACCATACAATTACAAATACACTAATTAGATTTCTATTTATAAACATGGAAACATAAGTAAATATTTTCGGATATGTGTATTGGGGTGGTCATTTGTGAATGATTTTTGTTACTTAGCCTAGAATGGTTTTTGGGACACCTATTATAAAGAGCATAACACTTTGATTGAATATAGGTGGAATATCGAAACTAATTAGCCCGTTTATATACATTACTTTTATTAATTTTTCGCAGAGAAAAATATATAAATCGCCATTTCCTTAATAAAATTGCCCATAATTTTTAATATCCTAACCACAAAATCTTCTTATTACATTATTAGTGGGTTTAGACTTTATATTTGAAGCAAATATAAATTGAACATAACAATTAAACTTTGAACATGCATGTGGGCGTTTTCTGTTGATAGGCCTAACCTATTGTCCACTATATCCTAGATACCATTAATAAAGGTAATGAAGTAATTATAAAATATATTCATTAAAGACGACCACAAACGAACAGTGGTCTCTGTGATTATTATTAAAAAGGGTAACAGAGTTTGGGAGAAAATCCTCATAGAATATTGCATGGCGCTATTTTACTGTTTGAGGAACCTAAAATGAATTGGGATCTGTAAACGGATTTGTGTAAGTACATATCTGGTATGTACATTTTACGCATAGGAAGTCTATTATACTGTGATAACCCGAAATATCAAAATAAAACGATTTCGGCAAGAAAATAAGTCTGCGTCCTTTGTATCGGTAATAGCTTAATGTACCTCTATTAAAAATGTTCTGCGAAGAGGTCATTTAACCATCAAGAATCACAATTACAGCCACGTTTATAAATCGCGTATATGACATTTAGTGAATGTGAAGTGAGACGGTTTTTTTTTAATATATATACATACTTATATTGAAAATGTTCCGCTAGGAAGTAATTTAGCCTTTTAGAACCCAAAAAGGCCACAACCCAGCCATTTACTTATGAAAATTAGTCGAGAACTTTCAAAATATCTAAAATTGAGCGGCATATTTATATTGGTCCTATTGCAAACGGTTGCTGATATGTCCCCTATTCAATATTGACAGTAGGTTCTTGGAGGACGAAACAACTCATTGCTGAACATTTTAGATTATGTCCATAATTTGACATAGCTCCCATACATAATACACATTTTTCTACTGATTTGACTATAATTACATTGCTGCCTCTTAAAGGGTGAATTATAGTTCTGCAGGAAAATATCATTACAGATCAATGTTTTGGAAATACCCCATTTTCCGTATTTGTAAATATCCTGGAGAATAGAAAAAAATTTCAATGTTGGTTCGTTTTAACATAACCCCCTCACAAAAAATCGACTCAGATTTAGATATAGCTCCCATATATATTTTCGCCCGAATTAATGTAAATGGTGAACCAAAAACCCATATATCTTTCGATTTTCACGAAATTTGGCATAGCGTACTGAAATAAGTTTGGAATGACATGTGTAAAATCGATTCAGATTTAGATATAGCTTCCATATATATTTTAGTCCGATTTAATGTAAATGTTGTATCAAAGATTTAGATATAACTCCCATATATCTTTTCATCCAGTTTTATGTGAATTGTGCACTAAAAGTTAGTCCTATTGGCACATAATTATGTAGAATGTAATATAAATAAATTAATCTCTCGCAAGTTTTGTTGAAATCGTTTCAGATTTAGTAATAGCTCCCACATATATATTTTCGTCTGATTTTAGGTAAATGTTATGTTATGGCGTTTTTTTTTTTTAAATTGGTGCAGATGCAGACATAGCTTCCATGCATATTTCGAAGGGGTGTCTGATTGATATTAAATTTTGAACAGTGAGGCATACCGAATGGCATGTATCAAGTGTGCTATAAATCAATTTACATAAATTGTTTCTCATTGTACGAAATCAACTCTAAATCTGCCCAAATGAAGTAAAATTTAGCATAGGTTGGAGAAAAGCATGAGATAAAGGTCACATATTTAAATTCGCTCAATTTTCCTCGAAGAAACATTGACATGCAATTGTTAGAATACATATGTAAAATATACCCAAAGTGTTAAAGGGTATCATACAGTCTGACTTTCCTACTTTCCTTACTGCTTTTTGGTATGCTGAAAGTCTTTGACGAATTTTCCAACCAAGTGCGTAATTAAAATATCAAAAATCGGTCGCTACATTGAAAATTTTGCACTTGCGTAGTTTTATTGTTATGAAAAAATGTTCCCATCAAGTGGCTGTAATTTGGCATTTCCTGATATCTTTACCAAAAATGTTTCCATATTCGACCTTTGTTTGGCATAGCCCCCATAATAAGAGGAACGCGACTATATACAGTACACTTAAGTTATTCCCCTGAAGTGGCTATAATTTGGATTTCCGAGATCTGACGAATAAAAAGCCTCTTTGCGAAAATAAAGGTTAATGATTTTTACATCACAACCCGCAACCAAATGCCCCTCTAAAATTTCTGTATGTCTATGTCTGAGGCAGTTATCTGTAATTTTTTATACTCTTCACCACGCTGTGGTACACGGTATTATGTCTTTGTGTATATGTTTCTAACAGCCAAAAGGAAACGAGATATGGTTCCTTTTGAGAATTTTGAGAATATGATTAGAACCACTTTTTACGTCGATTTTTGCATGTCTATCCCGTCCGTCTGTCCATGTTAAATTGTAAACAAAGTACAGGTCGCAGATTTGATGCGAATTGGATGAAATTTGGCACAGCTCATTTATTTGGCCCAAGGACGACCCCTATTGATATTGGGAAAAATCGGTTCAGATTTAGATATAGCTCCCATATATATTTTCGTCTGATTTTAGGTAAATAGTGCACCAAAGTACATATATATACTTCGATTTGCACGAAGTTTGGCATAGCGTACGGAATCAAGTATAGAACGATGTGTGTATAATTTCTTGAAAATCGGTTCAGATTTAGATATAGCTCCCATATACATTTTCGTCCGATTTTATGTAAATGGTGCACCAAAGTCTCTATATATCATTTGATTTGCACGAAATTTGACATAGCGTACTGAATTGATACTAGAATGATGTGTGCAAAGTTTCTTGACAATCGGTTCAGATTTAGATATAGCTCCCATATATATTTTCATCCGATTGAAGGTAATTGGTGCACCAAAGACCCTATATATCTTTCGATGTGCTCGAAATTTGACACAGCGTACTGAATTGCATCTATAATAATATGTGCAAATTTTCGTGAAAATTGCTTCAGATTTAGATATAACTCCCATATATATTTTCATCCGATTTTAGGTAATTGGTGCACAAAAATCTCTGAAAATCATTCGATTTGCACGAAATTTGTCATTACATACTGAATTAAGGGTAGAATGACGTGTGCTAATTTTCGTGAAAATAGGTTCAGATTTAGATATAGCTCCCATATATATTTTCGTCCGATTTTATGTAATTGGTACACCAAATTCCGTATATATCTTTCGATTTGCACGAATTTTGGTATAGGGTACTGAATCAAGCCTAGAATGATGTTGCTAAGCTTCGTGAAAAGATCCATAGCTAGGCCGGTTTTCACAACGTACTGATGTAATATAAATTAGTCTTTAGCAAGTTTCCCTGAAATCGGTTCAGATATATTCAACATATGTTAGGATACATATGTAGAATATACCGAAAGTACTTTCCTTACTGTTTTTTTTTCAGGGTCCTTTCACAACACGAGTTTTCTCCTAGGAGCCCTATTAGTTTTAGATATTACGATTGTCATCCTCATGGTGGAGGTTATCAAAAGTTCGACCGAGCCGATCTTAACATCGTTTTTTTTTACATTGGAAAATCAAATCCTCCATGGGAAACATACGGAAACTTCAATGTGTCAATGTGAAATCGAAAAACGATAATTTTTTGGAGAGATATTAAAAATTTTGAAAAAAATCCTAGAACAAATATAAAATGCTAAAAAAAGTGCTAGGTGCTAGATCAATTTTGTTGGTGCTTAACGAGGTTAAAAAGTGCTAAATCTAGCACTAAAAGTGCTAAATTGGCAACACTGCTTCTGTCAGACGTCTGAGCATTAATTAATATACATTGTAACCTCAAATTAAAAATAAGGTCTAAATAACTAAATAAATATGATTTTCAAAAAAAAAAATTAATAATAGAATGCTTAACCAAAATATTATACTTAATAGGCTTAAAAAACACCTCGACTTGTGCCACTGTTCACTCCGACTTGAACAACCAGAAGTATGCAACAAATAATTCACATTTCTATGGAATATGTTTAACTTTGTATGTATGTCACATATCAGATTATATGTATGTATTGTAGGTTTGTGGCCGCATATATAAATGTACACTTGGCATCCTTGCCTAGGTAACCAAAAATACAGCCATATGTTACAAATGACACATTCCGTAAATTAGTCTTTAGCCAGCTCATTATTCGACCATGGGAGTGATAGTGGTGGAGTCGACAACGGCATCATTGTGTAACATGTGTAGTGTCGCCAAAAATATTCGAGCTGAGAATGAAATTAACGAGGCCATAATGTGGTTATGGTGTATTTTAAATTGGCATACCAAAGGTAAAACACAGACACACACACACATGTATTCATTCACATCACCATTATAGTTTGCATGAGTAAATGAAGATTTTGATGCTGTTGTTTATTTGTAGGTGGATTTAAAAGTATTTAATTGTTATGGAATTTCTATGATTCCAAAATGTATATTACAGAATCTTTATTCGCTTCAAAATTTGGCTAAATATTTGCTATTCTACAGGAATTGTTGTAACAAGGTGTTATGGATAATGGCAAAATTTAATTATTCCCAATGAAAAAGTTGAAAGAACCCTGAATGTATGAATCCTGAAATATACGGGCATAAAACGATTTTAACAAGAATTACTATTTTGAATTAACCAGAGTTTATAAGTTATTTTTAATTTATTATATAAGTGGTTTACAACAACATCTTAGATTTTCTTTATACGGGAAATTACAAAATTCTTTTAAAATTCCATTAAAAAAATTTAAAATTTCTTTTGCGAGCACATTCAGAATTTTTTGGTACATAGGTTAAGGAAAATGTACTGATTCGAAATCTGTTCGCGTTCACAAATTCGGATGCTGCACACAAAAGCTATAGCTTTTTATGCCCTCCACCATAGTATGGAGGGTATATAAATTTTGTGTTTCCGTTTATAACTCATCGAAGTAATCATTTCCGACCCTATATCGTATACTAGCAAAGTGCCCGCTACTTCGTATGCGGAAAGTGAATACATAAAATATTTCATATGGCATCGTGAATACTATAAATTTGTTGTAATATAGTTTGCGATTTAGTACTCTTCATACACATAAGCACAATTTTCCGAAATCTCTCGTACTTCCATTAAACATATTAAAACCAGTAAGGAAAGTAGTAAAGACGGGCATGCATAAATCGACATAGAATGTGATTCTATGCTTATTCTCAAAAGGAACCATGGGTCTATCTCGCTTCCTTTTGCCTGTTACAAACATATGCACAAGGGATAATTTCTGTACCACAGTGTGGTGAGGGGTATAAATAGATCAGAACTCCAATTATATATTTTAGCAAATACGTACAGGTTCCGCAATTACTTGCATTTAGTACTTTTCGAACATAATTACACATTTTCAACTCTACCACCACCACTAAATTTAGTACCAGTTAGTATAAACACTTTTTTGGTACTTCTTTCTAACTCTCCGTCAGTGACCCACATTACAAACTTTAGGTTTCCGAATCGAAATTTAGTGTTTTTAGTACCATTTAGTAATTTTCATACTTTAAGTTTGAATTTTCAATACTGTCACAATCCTGTACTCTAACAGTAATTTTATTTTCAAATATATTTTTTTTATTTCTTTCTCTATCATTTCATTTAAATCCAAATTGCACTAAACTTAGTACCATTTAGTACATATAATCATGCATTTTCAAAACTACCTCCATATCTCAATTCTACACTCCACCCTTAATTTTAATTCAAAATTTTAGGATTCCCGCTCACACAAAACGAATTGTACCCTATTTAGTGCCATTTAGTGCTTCCAATACTACCTAAATCCTGTGATTTGCATTCCAAATTTGCATTTAAATTTTCCATCTCTATCCATTCACTCTGATCTAAACTGTACCAAATTTAGTACCATTTAGTACACGTAATGACAAATTTTCAAAACTACCGACATATTTCAATCCTGTACTCCAACAGTAATATTAATTCAAAGTTTCAGGATCTCAACGCTATACATTGGTACAATTTAGTACTTTTTGTTCCTATAATTAAGAATTTCCTAAACTACGTCAATCCTACACACTAAAGGAATTTGAATTGCAATATTCTGGAGTCCAACTATATCCATTCACACTTAATCAAGTTGTACCAAATATAGTACCATTTAGTACACATAAGTACTATGCTTCCATATCTTAATTCTATATTCTAAAAGCAACCATTATTCCAAATTTTACGTTTCCAGCTCTCTCCATTCACATAAATCGAAATTGTATCATATCTAGTGCCGTTTAGTACTTTTCGTACACACAAATACGAATTTCCAAAGATGTCTCTATAGCTAAATCTTCAGCCGTAATCAGAATTCCAAATTTCCGGGTTTAAGCTCATCCGTTTAAGCAAAAACCAAATTGTACTATATTTAGTGCCGTTTAGTACTTTTCGTACCAATAAGTACGAATTCCCAAAACTACCTCAATTCTACACTGTAACAGTCATTTTAATTTCCAATTTCAAGACACCACCTCTATCTGTGAACTAAAATCCAGCTTGCACCAAATTTAGTACCATTAAGTATTTTTCGTACACAAAAGTTTTTAAAGCTACCTCAATCCTGCATTCCAACAGTAGCCCTAATTCCGATTCCATCTATATACACTCAACTAAATGCAAATAGTACCAAATTTAGTACCATTTAGTACTTTTTAAAAAACATAAGTACGAAAATATTAAACCATTTCAATACATCAACACCACTTAATAACCTGTATTCCATCTAAAATTTCAAGATTTTAGCTATATATGTTCAATATATATACAATTAGAACTAAATTTAGTAATTTTAGTACACTTATAGGTCGAATTTCCAAAAACCCTTTTGTACATCTTTCTAACTTTCCATCAGTGACCCACATGCCAAATTTCAGAATTCTAGCTCTTCCCGTTCGCCTAATACAATACATATTTGGTACATTTTAGTACTTTTCGTACCCTTCTAGTTCGAATTTGCAAAAAACCCAGCCTTATCTCACGCCTACACACCAAAAACAACCCACACTCAAAATTTCAAGCTTCTAGCTTCAGCCGTTTCGTCTGGGCGATGATCTGTCAGTCACTCACTTAACACTAAGCTCTTTTATATATATAGATACTAGCAAAGTGACCGCTACTTCGTATGCGGAAAGTAAATAAAAAAAAATCATATGGAAATCGTGAATACTGTATAATTTGTTGTACTATATTTCTGAATTCCACCTCTTTTCCTACATCTAATATCAAGTTAACTACAATTAAGTACTCTTCATACACATCAGCACTATTTTCCGAAATCTCTTTCTTATTTCCATTACATAGATTAAAAATAGATCATTCCACATTCAGTTCCATTTAGAACTTTTCGAACACATAAGTACACATTTTCAAGACTACCTCCATACCATCACCACCACTAAATTTAGTAACACTTAGTACCTAAAACCCTTTGGTCCTTCTTTCTAACTCTCTGTCAATGACATTCCAAATTTTAGGTTTCCAGTTCTCTCCGTTACCCAAATCCAAATTGTTCCAAAATTTAGTAAATTTTCTATTTACTATTCGTACACATAAATTCGAGTTTCCAAAGTTGTCTCCATAGCTCAATACTACACTTCAACAGTAATCTGAATTCTAAATCTCAGGAATCATACAAATCCAAATCGTTTCAAATTTTGTACCATTTAGTACATCAATCCTACACTTTAACAGTAATCTTAAATCCACCAAAGTCCAAATTGTACCAAATTGAGTTCTTTTGGTACTCATAAGTACAAATTTGCCAAATGTAAATCAATTGTGCTTTTAAATAGTAGTCGTAATTGCAAATTTAAGAATTTCAGCACTGTCTGTTCATTAAAGACTAAATTATACCATATTTGATACCATTCTCTACTTTTCGTACCCATATTTCAAATCTATCTCAATATTTCAAACCTGCTGCAAATTTAAGAATTCCAGCTCTATCTGTTTTCCTACACTCCTACAGTAACCTAAGTTGCAACTTTCAGGATTCGAGTTCTACCCATTTACCAATGTCCAAATTGTACCAAAGTATGTGCTTTTCGTACCCAAAGAAGGAATTTCCAAAACTACCTCAGTCATGCACTCCAATTATAACCTTAAGTCTGCATTTAAAGATTCCAGCTCTATCCGTTCACCAAAATACAAGTTGTACCAAATTTAGTACAATTTATTACTTTTCGTAGACGTAAGTACGAGTTTCTAAAACTGCCTTAATTCCACACAGCTAAAGTCATTTTAATCATAATTTCTAGAATACCAGCCCTACCCGTTCACATAGATCTCAATTTTACCATATTTAGTACTATTTAGTTCTTTTCGTACTTATGAGTTCGATTTCCAACAATTTCCTTATCCGGTCCTATAACAGTAATTTTACTGTTCTCCATCTCTATCCTTTCCCTCACATCTAAATTGTACTAAACTTAGTACCATTTAGTACACATAATTACGCATTTTTAAAACTACCTTCATGTCCCTTTCTACACTCCAACCTTATTTTAATTTCAAATTTTAGGATTCCCGCTCACAGACAACGAATTGTGCCATATTTAGTACTATTAATTGTCCAAAAGTACGAAATTCCAAACGACCCTAATTCTGTAACTTTCTTTCCAATGATAAGTTTTCCATCTCTATCCGTTAACTCTAATCCAAATTGTACCAAATTTTGTACCATTTAGTACACATAAAGACACATTTTCCAAATTACTGACATATCTCAATCCTGCATTCTAACTGTAATACTAATACAAAATTTTAGAATCTCAGCCCTATCCGTTCACCCAAAAACAATATGCAAACTATTTGGTACCATTTAGTACTTTTTGTTTCTATAATTAAGAATTTCCTAAACTACCTCAAACCTACACTCCAACAGGAATTTTAATTCAAAATTCTGGAGTCCAGCTCTATCCCTTCTCAAATAATCAAGTTGTACCAAATATAGTATCATTTAGTACACATAAGTACTGTGCTTCCATATCTTAATTCTATATTACAACAGCAACCATTATTCCAAATTTTAGGTTTCCAGCTCTCTCCGTTCACCCAAATCCAAATTGTACCAAATCTAGTGCCGTTTAGTACTTTTCGTACACATAAATACGAATTCGCAAAGATGTCTCTATAGCTCAATCTTCAACAGTAATCTTAATTTCAAATTTCAGGACTTCAGCTCTATTTTTGCAAGCAAAATCCAAATTGTACAAAATTTGGTACATATAGTACTTTTCGTACCAATAAGTAACTACCTCAATCCTACATTCAACAGTCATTTTTTTAATAATTTGAAGACTCTAACTCTATCTGTTCACCTGAATCCAACTTGCTCCAAATTTAGTACTATACATCAACACCACTTCCCAACCTGTATTCCATATAAAATGTCAAGATTTTAGCTATATATGTTCAATATATGTACAATTAGAACTAAATTTAGTAATTTTTAGTACACTTATAGGTCGAATTTCCAAAAACCCTTTTGTACATCTTTCTAACTTTCCATCAGTGACCCACATTCCAAATTTCAGAATTCTAGCTCTTCCCGTTCGCCTAATACAAAGTGTACCATATTTGGTACATTTTAGTACTTTTCGTACCCTTCTAGTACGAATCTCACTCAAAATTTCAAGCTTCTAGCTTTAGCCTTTCTTATTTTTTAACTTGGTTTTTGGTAAAAAATCGGCGATTTTCCAAAAATATTTTTTCAAAGGTCCACCATTTTGTTAATTTTAGAGCGAAGTCAATAATCCAAGTTCATACGAGAGCCAGACATGTACTCTTTCTAACACCGTTGGAATTTTCGGATTCCGATGTTCCAGTGAGGAGTTATCATGCCCGTCATCAAAAATGAGGACTTTTCTTTAATTACAAAAAACAACAACAAGACAACAAAAAACTTTTTTTGTAAATTATTTTTCTTCTCTTTTAAATCTTCAAATATATATGTGCAAAGTTACAAACCTTAACAAGCATTGGTATTGATTTACCAGCCCATTGAAAATCTTGAAAAATTAAAATCGAGAATGGGTGGGGTTCCCTTAAATCAAACTATTCATTATGCTACAACACAGAGCCTCAAGTGGACACTAGTTCATTATTTGGAGTATAATTAACATGAAGTCAGTCGAAAATATATATAACAATTTATGCATCTGAACCAATTTCTACGGAACGTAAAATTCTAAGCTCAATTTAACACCTTAACTTAGCTCATATTAGGCCATATTATCTTAAGAATGTAGGGTAAGATATGGTGCCAATCGAAAAAGCATGAAGAGTTTGGTGCACGATTCACGTAAAATCGGACAAAAATATATTGGGAGCTATATCTAAATCTAAACCAATTGTAGACCCATTTAGATATGTTACGCATAATGTTGTGTCAATCGGACACAGTTTAACTCTTTGGTGTACTATTTATAAATGGGAGCTATATCTAAATTGACACCGATTTCAATTAAACTTGACTCGTGTTAACGTTTGTATATTGTGCAAAATTGTTTGCCAATCGGTATAAATTTGACTTATTTGACTACGTTGTACCAATCGGCCTAAATTCGACTATATCCAAATATGAACCGATTTCAACGAAACTTTTCACAGGTTAGGTTATACTAATTTCAGTACGCTTTGTTCCTATCAGCCATATATTGGTTCCTTGGTGCTTCAATTACTTAAAATCAATCTACAATATAAGGGAGCTATATCTAAATCTCAACCGATTTTCACGAAACTTGGCACACATCATTAGTACGCTATGCCAAATTTCGTGCCAATCGAAAGATATATATGTGGACTTTGGTGCACCATTTTCATTAAATCGGACTAAAATATATATGGGAGCTATATCCAAATCTGGGCCAATTTTCAGTAAACTTAACACAATTCATTCCAGACCTAATTCAGTACGCTATGCCAAATTTCGTGCAAATCGAAAGATATATAGGGACATTGGTACACCATTTACATTAAATCGAACGAAAATATATATGGAAGCTATATCTAAATCCGAACCGATTTTTCCCAATTTCAATAGGGTTCGTGCTTGGGGCAAATAAGTGACCTATGCCAAATTTCATCCAATTCAGATCATAAATGGGACCTGTACTTTGATTTAACATGGACAGACAGACGATCTGGCGGACGTACGGATATGCATACATCGACTCAGAAAGTGATTCTATGCATATTCTCAAAAGGTACCATAGGTCTATCTCGTTTCCTTTTGCCTGTTACAAACATATGCACAATGACATAATACCCAGTACAAATGGTGCACCGAAACGGTTATGTTTGTTCGATTTAAACGAAATTTGGCAGGGGGTATTAAATTGCATTTAGAGTGATAACAAAAAACAAATGGTGTACGCAACGGGTTCTTAATTAGGTCTATGTGTTTATATATAGCTCCCATACATAATTTTACTCCATGTTATATAAATGGTGCACCAAAGAATCCAAGTCTACCCGTTTGTCATGCAATTTTTCATTGATTTCAGAATGGCATGTACATGGGGTTTTTCAATTGTTTCAAATATCTATCTTTATAGCACATCTCAATGGTCCTCCAAAGATTCTATGTCTGTTCTATGTACAGGATATTGTAGATATTAACATCTCTTGTATGTACCCAAAGTGGTGAATATGAAAACCGCGCTTATATACGCGAATTTGTCAAAATGAGTTTTCCAGTTTTTCCTACATTCAAGGTACCTATATCCGCTGTTTTATTGTGCGGAAAAAAACTAAAAAAACTAAAATCACGCGGGGTTCAACGACTTTTAAATGGAACTTCTTAAATTTAAACTCAAAAAACAGATTTTTTATAAAAAATTACGCACGAAATTTTCTTCCTTGGAATCCAATTGCAAGGAAGCTATGGTGAGCACATTCATGAGATATACACTAAACTAAGCAAAATCACGAGTTCTACAATCTTATTATCAGTTTAAACCATTATTTGGTTGCGCGTCCTGATTATAAGAAAAATTAAAAAAAAACGAAAATCCGGCCCAGAAAGGAACACAAAAAAACTCCTTGGCTTCAACACATTTTCACCCATTTTTATACCCTCCACCATAGTATGGAGGGTATATTAGTTTTGTTTTTCCGTTTGTAACGCATCAAAATAATCATTTCCGACCCTATAAAGTATATATATTCTTGATCAGCGTGTCCGTTCTAAGCATGTCCGTCTGTCCGTCTGTCTGTCTGTTGTAATCACTCTAGCGTCTAAACGAATTGAGATAGATCGCCCAAATTTAGCATAGAGTCGTCTTTTGTCTGCAGGCAGGTCAAGTTCGAAGATGGGCTTTATCGGTCCACGTTTAGGCATAGCTCCCATATAAGGGTACCCCCCATATTTTCGGTATTTTGGGGTTCTTGAGCGCGTTTTTCACCCGAATTCGGTGAAATTTGGTACATTGGGTTATTATTGGGTACTCAATGTCTCCACAAAAAATTATAAATATAGGTCCACTTTTTCTGGTAGCCCCCATATAATGGTACCTCCTAATTTTCAGTATTTTTGGGGTTTTGAACGTATTTTCCGCCGAATTAGCTGTAATTTAGTATTTTGAGTTCTTAATAGGTACCAAATCTCTCCACAAAAAATTATTAATTATTATAAGGGTACCCCCCAAATGTCGGTATTTTGGGGTTCTTGAGCACGTTTTTCAACCGAATTCGCTGAAATTTGGTATTTTGTAGTCGAATATGGTAACAAATTTCTCTGCAAAAAAATTTAATATGTACCCCCTTTTTAGGTAGTCCCTATATAACCCCTTTTTTATATTAAAATAGTTATGAAATTTGTTCCGCGTTTTGGGTTTTGTTCTAAGACTCTGTTGTAACTATATCACCTGTGGGGGATATTGAGATAAAAAACTAGAACGTAAGGTTCGATAATGAACTATAACCCGTATTTAAACCTAGCCCCTGTGTGGGAGGTACCAGAAGGAGTGGACCGATATTTCCTATCTTCGAATTTGAACTAAGTTTGGAAGAAATAATAAGATTGGCAAAGTTTGGATGAAATGTAAATTTTCTGAAACGGATTTGGTCCAAAGAAAAATGGGGTCTAGAACCAATATTTCGATGAGGCACATTTTCACGGTGTAAATTGTACACACCCTCATTAGCTATAAGGCTGAGGGTATAATTATCCATTAAAAATTTTTGAAATTTTGTATTAAAGTTTACATAAAAATGTCGGTATGTTTCCTATATTTTCATTTCTAGTACTTGTCAGTATATCTATGGTGGAGGGTATCCAAAGTTCGGCCCGGCCGAACTTAACGCTTATTCACTTGTTTTACATTACCACCATCACAGCTTCAACGCAACTTATTATTTAATACCGATATTTTAAGATTTTGACAAGCACACTTCATTTTATAGAAATGCATTTTAATTATATGCAATACGTACATATTTCGCGAGTTATGAGCTTACAAACCTCAGTTTCAAGGAATTATATATATATTAATATTTAAATATTATACATGTATCTTTTATACTCCATATATCACTTTTACGATTCACAAAGTAGTCTTATTTTAAGTTCATGCAATTAAATATTGACCACAGGTCCATTAAAGACTTAAGCGATTTCAAGCAGTCACAGCAATCCATTGCTATGCAGACACTTTTTAGTATTCAAGGGACATGAAGAGGATGTACGGAACATGTGTTTTTATGATGGCGACAAACACTTAAAAGCTTCATAACAGGGAAACTATTTCATTCGGATCTGTTGTCGTTAGTCATCATAAAGACTAACAGTCTATGTTATGAGTGTGTGCAAAAAAATTAAAAAAACAACTCATTGATTTGTTTTCAATATGTATGTATGAATGGCCGATTGTGCTGGCCATTATATTTGAATAGTTGCAATACATTTTGGATTCGCATAACGAAATATTCAAATATTGAGATGTACGTGAAATGGCAAAGCAACTCAAGTGTTAAATAAATTATAAATACCTGGTACATTAAGTCGGGCTAATATATACATCTGCACTTATAAAGGAATGGTGTCATTCTTCACTGGCTATAAAAGCAAATTTCCTTAAATAATTTATTTATTTCTTTAAAACACAGTCGTTTTCTATGATATGCAAATATGATATAACGCATTTTGTGTTTCAGCTTAACGCGTTATACATTTGCATGTGGTTAGTTATGAATGCGA
Organism: Musca vetustissima; assembly: GCF_032173495.1. Classification (NCBI taxonomy): domain Eukaryota; kingdom Metazoa; phylum Arthropoda; class Insecta; order Diptera; family Muscidae; genus Musca; species Musca vetustissima. The sequence goes on along the minus strand of NW_026879623.1, from coordinate 3,786 downwards.
CACATATGAAATCTGTCGAGGGTGATTCAGTCTATAAATCTCCATCATCCGTGTTACCATTTGTAATACTTGGAGTTCTACTAGCACTTGATCACTTAGCGACACACGCACAGACACACACATGTATACACATACAAAAAACATACCAATGTTAAAAAAAATCTATATACGATGTCCAGCGTGACATTTTATAACTCCACTTCTATAGTGTCAAAATACATTGTTGCTATCCTCAGAGAAACGAAATACTGAAAATGCCAAATTTAAGTCATATTGGTTGGAAATTCCATCTATGACGTAGGAGAATATATAAATATAATTTTCTGCGCACAAATTTTTTACAATGATATGGCCGACTATATGATACCCTTCACCACTTTGGGTACATAAAGATAAATAGACAGAATAGACATATCATCTTTGGGGGACCATTGAATTGGAATCGGACGAAACTAACTGCGTGAAGTATAAGATATTTGAACCAAATTAAAACAACCCATGCCATTCTGAAATTTACGAAAAATTTAATGTCAATCATTTGTATGAATGCGAGTAAAATTAGTTTGGTTATATATCGGACGAAACTATATACGGGAACTATATCTAAACCTGAACAGATTTCAATAAAACTTAAACAAAACCCATACATCAATCTGGACCTACACTGTGTAAAATTTTGACTCAATCTATCGGTTATTGGTATGGTGCTCCATTTACATAAAATCGTGTAAAACTATATATGGGAGCTATATCGAAATCTGAACCGATTCCACATAACTTTGTCTCAATCGGACAATCCTTGGGAGTTTTGTGCACGATTTACCTAAAATCGGACGAAACTATATATGGGAGCTATATCTAAATCATAAAATCGGACAAAACTATATATGGGAGCTTTATCTAAATCTGAACCGATTCCAACTTAACTTTGTCTCAATCGGACAATCCTTGGGAGTTTGGTGCACGGTTTACCTAAAATCGGACGAAACTATATATGGGAGCTATATCTAAATCTGAACCGATTGCAACAAAACTTAGCATAATTTTGCCTCAATCTGTCCGAAATTGGCAGTATGGTACTCTATTTACATAAAATCGGACAAAACTATACATGGTAGATATATCTAAATCTTAAAAGATTCCAACAAAACTTCGTATACATCTGGACCTAATTCAGTACTCTGTGCAAAATATTATCTCAATCGGACGCATATTGGGAGTTTGGTGCACCATTTACATAAAGTAGGACGAAACTATATATTGGAGCTATATATAAATTTAAATCGATTTTCTCCACTTTCAACAGGCTTCGTCCTTGGGTCAAATAATTGACTTGCGCTAAATTTCATCCAAATCGGATTCCCAAGGAACTGAAATTCTACATCTCCTGGACGGCATAGAGGTCGTAATGTATACGGATGATTGTACGATTATGTCGTGGGGTCTCATTATCGACGACATATGTGAAATATTAAATGTAGTGCAGTTCTTCCATCTAAGGAATAAGAGAATTTCCGTAGTGAAGTTTCGACTGAACATAATTGTCGATGGTGCACAGATTCCGACCACAAACTACTCCAAAATCTTGGGGATAGTGCTTGCCGGGAGATCCTGGGGTGCTGATAAAGAAACTGGAATGCGCAATAAAAGAAGAATATTCAAATATGTCGGAATGTCGCCCTGAGAGCTGTGACCTTTTGACAACAGTCAACCATTTATATGCGGAGGCGAAGGTATTACTCGTACATCGACACAACAGGATATTGGCAATACAATACCTGCTTGGATGCAATCGCTGGAACCATGTATACATGGATGGCCTGGATGGTTCACCCACTTAGGCACGTATGGAGAGACCAAGAAGGTACGCCTAGATCAACAGGTTTATCGAGCAGGAATAAATATCATTCACACCGAAGCAAACCCACGTAAACGCAGTACTTGAAGGTAACCCACCAACTATAGTAGCAAGAAAATAGCGCTACGAAAAAAAAAAACAAGAGTAGATTTTGTCCGATTAATATCACGTTGGTGCAGCCGCCTCTATTCACATTGGGTCCAAATTGACAGCACGATTCCAGACAAATGCCTCGCAGATCCTAACAATTCGCTGAAACTTTTCAACTGCCTAGCTTAAATATTTATGTCCGGAATCTCTTTGAACGCATCCGATCCCGATTTTAACCTGTTTGCGCCTGTAAGCAGGACAGTAGATAGTAGCTGCAATAAACACAAAATACTAATTCGGTTAAGAAATGTGTCCAAAACACAGTGTATTATGTGGGGATTATGCCAAAACGTGGACCGATATACCGGACCTTAATAAGGGGTCCATATCAAAATATGGTCCTATATTGTAAATTATCTGTCAGGAGGTATTTAGGCTACGAGAAAAGTATATAAGAAATTAAATACACTCGGATAGAGCCTTCAACACATCGGGACCTTTATATGTAAGCTGTGTCAAAACATGATCTATATTTAAAATTTCAGCGAATATTACAATAAATTCTGCTGGCGATTGCACCTAGGACGATCAAACTACTCCGGAAAATCTTGTATGTGAAATTATGCCTTCTTTGTTTATAAAATGAGGCAACGTTATATGGGGCTTTGACAAACTGTACCGAATAACAATTCCCAAAATTATAGGAGTAGATCAATCTGTTTTCAGCTCTATCGTAATGATTAACTCCACATAGGATTTTATTCTGGTCAGGAATTATGGCTTCTTCGACGTATATATAAAAATTGCACCTTTTGGTGGTAGTATAGAAAGGGCATTTACTCTAGGATTTTCAAATACCTTACTTACTTAGCTGGCTTGTTACAAAACGGTTGTTCCATAAGAAAAGCTTAAACAAGATTTCCAAGCGCGTCGGTCTTGTGCGCAAGTCCACCAATTTGGAAGACCACGTTCCAAGATGTTGTTGTCTACTTGGTCTTTCCATCTAATTCGTGGCCTTCCCCTTCTACGGGAACCATCAGTAATCATAAATTGTAAGCTCGTGGTTCATTCGACGCCGATATTCACCGCCGACGCAGCTCGGCCCGTAGATCTTTCGGAGAAATTTTCTCTCAAACACCCCAAGAGCTGCCTCGTCTGCTTGCGCAATTATCCATGCTTCTGAACCATATAATAGCACGGGTAGTATCAGCGTCTTGTACAGTGTGAGTTTGGTCTGGCGGGAGGTGGCCTTGTTTCTAAACTGCTTACTTAGACCATAGTAGCATCTGTTGCCCATCACAATCCTTCTCCGAATTTCAAAACTGAAGTCATTCGTTTTATTTATGGCGGTACCAAGGTATATAAAGTCTTTAACTACCTCGAAGCTGTAGTTCTCAAGTTCCACAGTTGGTCTGAGTCTACTGGACATCCTGCGCGTTGATACCATCAGCATGGTCTTCTCGCCGTTTACTGCCAGACCCACTTTGGCAGACTCCTTTTCAATTTGTTCAAAGGTGGCTGTTACTGCTAGCAATGTTCGACCCATTATATCGAAGTCATCGGCGTAGGCGTGTAACATGTGTTGTTTGGTGTACAGAGTGCCATTTCTGTTCACCTTTGCGTCTCGTATGACCTTTTCCAGTAGGATGTTAAAAAGATCACATGACACACTGTCTCCTTGCTGAGTCCTCGTTCGGTATTGAAGGTCTCCGATAGGTCCTTTCCTACTTTTACTGCTGACCTTGTGCCACTTAAAGTTATCCTGCATAGCCGTATTAATTTTGCAGATAAGGCTTTAAACACCTCTGAACGGATAGGGCTGTCGAATGCAGCTTTAT
>NW_026879622.1:0-28025 GCF_032173495.1 Musca vetustissima | reverse complement strand
TATTTTTTTCACATTTCCTTCGAGTACGTGCTCGGCGAGCAGCCGTAGTCTGTGTTTTATTGCCAGTCATATATTCATAGACTTGCTTAGGAGTCAATTTAAAACTTATTTCATTGATTTTATTTCATTACATCTTTAAGCACTAAAATCTGCATGTTAATGTGAAAGACACTCACATCCATGCAGATATTGGAGCCTTAACACATCGTCGTGTGCCTGTTTTTATCTGTGCCCTAATCTATTTTTATATTTATTTGATTTGGTTTTATTTACGACTGCCACCAATCAAATTCTATGTTTACAATCTTAAGTCGGGAACATCCTCTGTAGAGAGGAACACATATATACACATATGTATGTAGTATATGCCGAACATGTCGTAGAATATGATTTATATTGTTTGGTAGTCATCAAATGTTAATTTAATGGCATTTGGAAATAAATCACCTACTGAAAATGCACTTTGAGGGAGGAGGGGGAAATGGGGTCACGAGTAAATGGAGAGATATTTTTATTGATGGTGACCTTGATTGATGATTATTAAAACACAAAAGGAGGCGGATACTGGCTTGATAGGTAGTATGCAGATCTTCTATAAAAAACCTTTTGTTAATTTGTGAGAACACTAAATCTTAGATTATTTATTAGAAGACGTTCTGGTTAACTCCTTCTAGCCTTCCATATGTAAAAGGTCTTCTGATATTCTCTGGTCCTCTATGAAAAATACCTTCTAGACATCTACAAAGAAGACTTTTTATAAAGAAGAACATCTGACCTTATATGTACAACTCTGGTCTTCTATGAAGAATAAATCCTGGTCTTCTCAGAAGAAGAATTTCTGGTCCTCTCTGGATAAAACCTTCTGCTCTCTATGAAGAGGTGACCTTCTGGCCTTCTATGAAGAGAAGAGCTTCTGTCCTTCAATGAAGAGAAGACCTTCTGGCATTCTATGAAGAAGACCTTCTATTAGAAAGACCTACAAGCCTTCTATTAGAAAGACCTTCAGGCCTTCTATTAGAAAGACCTTCGGCCTTCTATTAGAAAGACCTTCTGGCCTTCTATGAAGAAGACATTCTGGCCTTCTATGAAGAAGACCTTCTGGCCTTCTATGAAGAAGACCTTCTGGCCTTCTATGAAGAAGACCTTCTGGCCTTCTATGAAAATGACCTTCTGGCCTTCTATGAGGAAGACCTTCTGGTCTTCTATGAAGAAGACCTTTTGGCTTTCTATGCAGAGAATCTACCTTCTGGTTATCTATGAAGAAGACCTTCTTGTATTCCACGAAGAATACCTTCTGGTATTTCATGAAGAATAACTTCTGGGCTTCTATGAAGAAGACCTTCTGGGATTCTTTGAAGAACAACTTCTGGCCTTCTATGAAGCCATCTATAAATACATTCTGGGCTCCTATGAAGAAGACCTTCTGGCCTTCAATAAAGAGAATCTACCTTCTGGTTATCTATGAAAAAGACACGAAGAAGACCTTCTGGTATTTTATGAAGAATAACTCCTGGGCTTTTATGAAGAATACCTTCTGGGCGTCTTTGAAAAACAACTTATGGCATACTATGAAGAAGACTTTTTAGCATTTTATGAAGAATACCTTCTTCATAGTCTTTTATTAATAACGACGGCCATCTGGTCTTAAATAACGAAATGTTTTTTGTCTTCTATTAGGAATACCTTCTTTTAGTCTACGAAGAAAAATATTTTTTTCTAGGGCAAGAAGAAAACATTTGGGCATATTAAGAAGACGTTCTGGCCTTCTATAAAGATTACATTATTCAAAAAATCTCTTCTTCTTTCGATAAAAGGATCTTCTGTTCTTCTAAAATATATTCTGATATCTTATAATGATGTATTCTGCTCTTCTATAAGAAGGGCTCCTTGCCTTTTATAACAAGATCTATTGGTCTTCGTTTGGTATGAAGAAGGTCTTCTGATCCCTTGTAAGGAAGGTCTTCTTTTTATAAGAATACCTTCATATCTTCTACGAAAAAACCTTCCACCCACCTTTAAAGAAGGCCATGTGATCCTTCAGGAGAAATACCTTCTGGGTCTTCAATAAAGAAGAACTTTTGGAGCTCTACCTTTGCTTTTGTTTGTAGAATCCTTTTTAGACTTCTATAGACCTTTTGTTCTTTTAATAAGAATTCATGGGGAGTCTTCTAAAAAGATCTTCTTGGTTTAAACGCCTTGTAGTCTTCCATAAATTGGCCTTTTAGATATCGATAAATTAGACCTTATGTCCTTATATCGAGAATTTCTTCAGGACCTTGTATAAAAAAGATTTCTCCACCTTCTATAAGAAGAACTTTTGATGTTCTCTTAAGAAGATATTCTGGCCTTCTATCAGAAATTTCTTCTGGACCCTATATAAAAAGATATTCTCGTCTTCTATAAAAATATTTTTGTCTTCCATTAGATGACTTCATTATAAAAATATTAAAAAAGAAGAAAATAAGCTTTTATAAGAAAATATTCTCGTTCTATATAAAAATATCTTCTCGTGTTTTATTTTATTATTCTAGTCTTCTATGAGAAGAATATTTTCCTGTCTTTAAAAAAAGATGTTCCGGTCTTTTATAAATAGATATTGCGGTATTTTGTATGAAGAAATTTGAGCTGTTGTTCTTCTCCAAGAACACCTTCTTAATATATGAACATATGAAGACCCTTCTGGTCTATTAAAATCTGACCTCCTTATAATCTACTTCTGGTTTTGAATAAGATCACGTTCGGTTGTTTTCCAAGACCACCTTTTGACATTCTAAAATATGAAATGCTTGTGACCTTCTGATAACCTACTTCTGGTTTTGAACAAGAAGATATTTGGTCATTCTAGAAGAAGACCTTCTGTCATTCTTAATTTTTGTAATGTGGCATTCTGATCGTCTGTTTCTGCTGTTGAATAAGATGACTGTCTGTTATTTTCCATGAAGACTTTTTCTCTTCTGTAAGATTCTCTAAAAATACACTTTTTTCTTCTAGTCTTGCTTTAAGTGCAGAAGAATATTCATTTGTGTCTCTATTTCAATTTCAATATCAAAAACTAAATCCCCTAAAAGAAAATACTTGTTAAATTTCAAAAGCAAAACACCGAAGATAAATAAACCGAGTCAAACAAATACGACAAATGCGAAAAACAAATTGAAATATCTTTAAGAAATAAGGAAATCAATAACGAAGACAAAAAATAAAAGAAAACGAAAATCAACCTCAAAAACACAACAGCTGAAAGCAAAGCATAGCAGCAAAAAAATCCTTGGCAATGATCTAGGCGAAGAGAAATTCTAAAAAAGACACACCAACCACCTAACACATGCATACTTACATACACACACTTTCACAGCTATATAAAACACTAAACAACAAAAGCTATTTCAATTTTATTGTTACGGGTACTTCGCTTTATTTCATCGTATGCTCTTCCTATTTTTCTTATATCTTGCTTCACATATCTTTTACTACTTCTTAGTGGGAAAAACAATCTCATCAATGCAAATGTCGGCGAGCTCATTATCGCCAACCGCCAATCACTGGCGTCACTGCGATGGCAGATAGCTTGCACGTTTTTACGAGATAGGTAGTATGAATATACATAAGTAAACATATATGTATGTTGATATGCTTGCAAGTGGTTTAAAAGGAGCTTTACTGTCTTTATAGTTTTCAGGGGTATTACATACAGTGTTTTTATATTGTAGTAATAAGAACGAAATAATATAAGGATAAAGATAAATGTTCATTGTGATGAAGAGTACTTTTTTCGATAATTTCGATAAAAACCAATTAATGGTAAACTTATATGTATAATCGTAATGGGAGTATAATAGTAATACGAACTAAACTTACTTAAAAAAGTAACTAGATTCCATAACTAAATTAAATAAATTTAATTGGAATACATGGCTCATTTGCTGCTAAAATTATTCCCCATGTGAGACTACATGTTGCGTAAAAAATTTAGATGAATATCTATTTTGCACACTGATTGAGAGGCTGTAGAAGTTCCTCTGTTTCTTTTAAAAGTGTGAATAAATTGAAAACTTAAAACGCATTTTTTGCAAAATTGATTTTTTTATTTATGCCAGTCTTCACCCTTCACTATATCACAATTTTTGAAATATATTTATATTCGAAGATTCGACTTCTTCAAAATGGGTACAAATAACAACTTTTTTATACTTAATAAGAAAACACTCTGGTCTTTTCTATAAAAAGGCCATCTTATGATATAAAATGCGATTCTCAGGCATTCTATTATCACAATTGTATTTTTTTATCTTCAGAGATCAAATGCTCGCATCAATTATTTATATTAGTTGGTCGAACTCAAAGTTAAATATTTCTATATTTTATTTATATTTGCTTTATTTTGAAATAAGAAGTAGGAAATACGAATATCCTATATGGGTGTCCAATAAAGCCAGAACAAATACTAATTCGAATCCTGAAACTCCTAATAATTAAAACAGTGTGTTTGGCTACAAGAAAATGAGTCTCGGGTTCGAGTTCCAGTAAGGAGAAAGTTGTATAAAAGTAATTTTCGAATATTTTTATCCAGATGAAAAGAATCCGAAACCTTTGACATTCAAAGAAGCAACCTCGGCAACAACATCTCCACATGAGAATAACACAATGGAATGACAGGAGATAGCGCCACCCAGAGGAAAATAGCAGCACTAAATAAGCAAGGACATAAACTACTGCACAAAATGCAAGGAGGTGTTGCAACGATAGATGGCAGTTCAATCAACCAATCATCTCCTTAGCTAAAATAAAAACAATGAAATGACTAACGAAAATAATAAAAGGATTAATCGATTAAGACGATATTAGTAAATCGACTTTTCATTGCCGGTTAGTATGTAGTTAGTACTCTCATGAAATTAAAAACAATCAGGTAGGGAAACTGGGTTAGGAACTTAAAAGTACCGAAAATTATGCGGGACCATTGTGTGGAGGCTTAAAAAACAAATGCATATTTAAACCAGTAAGGAAAGTAGTAAAGTGGGACTGGGCCGACTATATGATACCCTTCACCACTTTGGGTATATTGTACATGTATCCTTACAATTGCTTGTCAATGTTCCCTCGAAGGAACATACTCATGCCTTTCTGCAACCTATGCTAAATTTAATTTCATTCGGGCAGATTTAGAGTCGTCTGCGTACCATGGGACGAATTTATGGAAAACGATTTATAGCAAAATTGATACACGCCATTCGGTACGTCGCACTGTTAAAAATTTAATCTCAATCACACCCGTTCGAAATACATATGGAAGCCAGATACATCTGCACCAATATCAACAAAACGCAATAATGTTGTTCAAGTCTCAACCGAAATCTGAATCGATTTTTCCGAAACGTATCACACAGCATTCTAGACTCAATTCAGTATGCTACGCCAAATTTCGGGCAAATCGAAGGATATATAGGAAGCTATATCTGGTAGCTATATCTAAATCTGAACCGATTTTTTCCAATTTCAATAGGGTTCGTTCTTGAACCAAATAAATGAGCTGTGCCAAATTCCATCCAATTCTAATCATAAATGCCACCTGTACTTTGTTTACAATTTAACATGGGCAGACAGACGGACGGACATGCATAAATCGACTTAGAAAGTGTTTCTATGCATATTCTCAAAATGAGCCACGTGCCTATCTCGTTTTCTTTTGCCTGTTACAAACATATGCACAATGAAGAGTATAAAAATGTACTGGGAAGGGGGTTTTTATTCACCAGGAATCTAGAATGCCAAATAACAGCCACTTCGGTGGGAAAATGTTCTCAAAAACCTTAAATACCGAAAAAGAAGCATGAATTCTATGTCAGTACATGGACCTACAACGAAACATTTCTGTAAAGATGCTTTTCACTACAACAAGAACCAGGAATAGCGAATTACAGGCACTTTAGTGTCTTTAAAATATCGAAAATGTATGGGTGCTTTGTCTGCTTAGATATACGACATTACACGACAACCTACATTATAGCCACTTCAAAGAGAAACTGCACTTTGTGAAGAAATTGTAATTAAACCGATCAGCAGTTCTTCGAATTAGGTTTATATGACATTTACAGATATCGAATCATGGATCTATGCATATGAGGCCGAAACAAAACAGCAAACGGCCTTTCGGAACAAATGTAGGGCTGTGACCTGTCAGTAGTTAGGATTAGAATAATCATATACAATGTTAAACATTCGATTGCTGTTCGTACCAACACTTGTTTCATAAATTGTATTTAGCATTTACATCGAAATAATTTGGAAAGTACATATGCGAATTCTGTTACACCAAACAGAGATCGGTAAGAATTTCTGACACAAAGAAACAATGGAATGAGTAATAAAATAAACTGTTGCAAAAACAACAACCACCAAAACACAGCCGAACAATCAATTATGGTGTAGGTTTCTTTTTTGAATGTATATTTTTTTTTCAAACAAAAAAGAAGAGAGAGAGAGAAAAAATGAGCGCAAATAGTGGTAAAGTAGAGCGAAGTAAGAATATAATTGTCATATTAATGAAATGTTTACATTTTTTGGAAAAAATAGTGGTTTACTCATGATTGTAAGAATTTCTACTTGTATTCAAAGCTAGGTACATGTAAATGAAGAAGAAAAAAATGGGAATCAATCTACATACTACAAAACAAAAGAGCAGGGATGGTCCATGGTAAAAGTCGAAAAAGTCATATATCTGTATAAAGTGTAATAAATGTAGTAAACGTCATTCAGTTGAATATTATTCCCATATACAGAATAAAATTTTGAAATTTTATATGGATTTGAGTAAACCATACGCAATTGCCAAATTGATTAATGGAAATAGCTATTTTGTCAAAACCCTATTGGTTTGCGTCACAGTTTCTGATGGACCATCTCTGCAAAAGACCATTAAAGTAATATATGTTCAAGCATTCCATATGTTATATTACGAGCTCTATTGTGAGTTCAATACAAATATGAATATTACGACTCGTTTATTGTAATTGAAAACAGACTAGTCGGTTTAAGGTTTGGTATACATCCCATATACATTTTTCCAACCAATTTCAGGCATATTACTAGACAAAAAAATGTCATGTAAGAATTTTTAGTGTAAGTTGATCGGTATATATATATATATATATATATATATCTTGAAGGTCCTATTCACATTTAACAACTGGTTTACCATAATGTTAGGTTTTACTTTTTAACAAAGATCTTCGACATATTAACCAATCCACATAACGATGCCGGCAATTTGTTGATTTTTAGACACAATGGCGACGACTGTCGAAGGCTAAGACATTTAAATGAATATTTTTTAAAGGATGTTTTTGAGGGGCCACTAAGTCGTGGATTTATTAAAGAATATTTTTACAAGGACTATCGAAGGCATAGATTTTTTAAAGAGTATTTATTCCAGGATATCAAAGGCGTGGGTTTCTAAAGACAATTTTTAAAGGACTATAGAAGTTGTCGATTTTTTAAAGAATATTTTTCCAGGACAACAAGGTTTAGATTTTTTTGAAGAACATTTTTCAAGCACAATAGTAATAATTTTATGGTAATTTTCACCAATTTTTTTCCTTCGGCCCACTGTACCACTGACGTCAATATTAACATATACTTTACGTATTAACATGGATAATTTGTTGTTTGACGAACTTTTCTTTTTTTGCGAACACTGATTGAATGATGTGTTGGGGATGATAAAATTCGCTGTATAAATTAACGTCACATAATGTATAAACAAACAAAAGAACAAGACAAAATGAAATATAAGTTGGTACACAAACATGTACTGCTGATATTCCGGGGAATAGCAAAAACACGTAGAAAATTGCCAATATAATTATTTTGTTATTATAATGGGAGATTTCCCAATAAGAACAAAACATTTATTTTTAAATCTTACAACAAATTACCGTACAAAGTGTTGTAAAAATTTTTGTCTTCTATTTAGTGGGCGAAGCTGTAATGATTTCTCTTCGAACAAAATAGAAAAGTTGTTTATTTCTTTTGCACATTTTATCAATATTTTATAAATTACTTTTTTTCTTCACGAAACTTTTGGTTTTTTTTGGTTAAGCCTAAATTCCTAAAGTTAGTTCATTTATTTAAGTAGCAGTGAATGGCGACCCTTGTCTCTTCTAAGCCTACCAAACTGAGGAAGAAGGCGAATAAGAAAAGAAAAACTGCCGAAAAAGGAAAAACCCAAAATACCTCAAATGACAATATTAAATATTGACAGTTTGTCCTTTTTTTAACTAAATATTTCGAATAAATACTTTTCGTTTTTCAAGTCGACAGATGAACATCCGTCAAAGCAACATTTTCCATATTTCCCATAGCTCTTTGTCACCGTCCCCAGATGACAGTTTTATATCAACATCAATGATGAAATAGTCCGACCATTCATTCATCCGTCCATCCATCCATCTATCGAATCCATCCCACTTCAATTGTCAAAACGCCCATTTTTCGTGTGGCTGGCCATTTCAATGTTGGTATTTCATAGATACGCAGGGTGGCAGTCAAGAATACGTATTTCGTTTTTCTTTCTTTTTTATTGTTGTTGTTTTTTTCATATTAATATATCTTTAATATTGCAACAATTTAAATAGAAATCCATATTGAAATATTGGATTTTTTAAGGAATATTTTTTCAAGGAGCACCAAGGCTTGGATTTAAAAAAAAATATATTTTTTGCAAGGACTATACAAGGCGTGGATTTTTTAAAGACAATTTTTTTTACAAGGACTATCAAAGGGGTGGATTTTTTAAAGACAATTTTTTTACAAGGACCGCCAAGGCGTAGTTTTCTTAAAGAATATTTTTTCAATGGACTATCAAAGGCGTGGATTTTTTAAAGAATATTTTTTCAATGGACTACCAAAGAGTGGATTTTTTGAAGAATATTTTTTCAACGGACTATCAAAGGCGTGTATTTTAATAATTTTAATATTTTTTCAATGGACTGGATTTTTTAAAAAAAATTTTGTCAATATACTATCAAAGCGTGAATTTTTTTAAAGAATATTTTTTCAATGGACTGGATTTTATAAAGAATATTTTTTTCAATGGACTATCAAAGGCGTGTATTATTTATAGAATATTTTTTCAATGGACTATTAAAGTCTTGGATATTTTAAAGAATAGTTTTTTAAAGGACTGTCAAGGGGTAGATTCTTTACAGTGTTTTTTCATGGACTATCAAAAGTGTGAATTTTGATCGATGGCCTATACATATTTTTTTTTCAAAGGCTATCGAAGGAATTAAGGAATACTTTTCAAAGACTATTAACGGCGAAGATTTTTTCAAGGACTATCGAAGAAATAGATTTTTTTTCAATGAGTAAATTTTTTTCAAGATTTTTTTTTTATTCTCATCTCTCAATCGAAGTCATATATTTTTTCATAGAGTATCGATGGCGTGACTATCCAAAGCGTGAATTTAAAAAAAATATATTTTTCAAGGACTTTTCAAAACATGGCATGGATTTTTTAAAGAATATTTTTTAAGGATTTTCGAACTTAGTGAATGTGTTTTCAAGGATTATCGAATGCGTAGATTTTTATACAATTTATTTTTATAAATAATCCGAGGTGTGGATTTATTAAAGAATGTGTTTCAAGCGCTATGTTATTGCTTTAAGGTGTGGATTTTTTTAAAAAAAAAATTTGTTTAATGGTCTATCAAAGGCATTGATTTTTTAAACAATATATTTTTTTAAGTCTATCAATGGCGTGAATTCTTCAAAGAATATTTTTCAGGAACTAATAAAGGCTTAGATTTATTTAATATTTTTTTTTTTCTAAAAATATCGAAGGAGAGGTTTTTTTGTTTAAATGATATTTTTAAGGGTCTATCGATTATTTATTTAAGTCATTTAAGTTGACATGGACATTTGGTGGCGTATTGGTAAATAAAATTAAGTTGTTGGATGCCAAGTCATGGCTGAACGGCGAATGACGTATGAAGGTGGGTGGTTGAATGCCTTTTTTAAGCACCGAACTTTACCTTCCTGTGGAGATAAATCCTGAGCTCGACAAAATTTCGCATTTTTATTGAACGATATAAGAATATGTAGGACCGTATACTGATGTAGCATATATCCCATATATGTTTTATTTTATCAATAAAATATATTATGTTGGGGAAAAAGAAATACATTATTTTTTCGGCAGATGGCTGTACTGGATATATTTCTCGTAAAGTATCGATCAAACAATTTCAGATTTATGCTCGTTGAAAGGGTGACATTTCGCAGTAAAATAAAATATGGAAGTGAACAAAAAGAAAATTCGGTATTCATGCAAGCATGTTTTTTTGGCAAAGGCGAAAATGCAAGCCAAGCGGCTAAAAATGTGAATGGTGTTTATGGTCCAATACTGTAACAGTCAATTATGTGCAATTTTGATTTCGTAGATTCCGTTCAGGATTTTTTGATGTTAAAGATTCAACTCGCACATGTAGACCGGTGAAATGATCGAGATATGCCTTTAAAATGGCAACAAATCATACAACACGGCAGAGGAGTCTACAATCCGAAACGACCCAGCCCATCGTGTAAAAGCAATAGGGTGCTACAACAACAACAATACGGTGCATATTTGGCCCAAATCGGATAATTTCGAAGCATGTTAAATAAAGTCCTATAGTTCATATAAAAATAATGGATTTCTTTTTCCCCAACCTAATATGTTTAATCTTGGTGAACAATTTATACTCTATGCTCATAGCAGAGCCAAATGTATTCGCTTTGAAGATGTATGAATTTTGGCTGAAGATGTACTAGATGCACCACCAAAAACCAAATCGCTTATCTAAATTTCTTCTTGATTTAGTTATTAGAAATTTGTTTAAGAACACCAATTGAAATTCCAACAGAACTCTCCCCCTGTTTGGATAACTAATGGGGACTTCTTAAATTTACGATCGTTCTTTATTTTATTCGATAACGTCTAAATAATGAATTATTCTAGTTTAAAAATTTAAGTCAATATGTCTGGATTCAGGAATAGCAATATATTAACTTGTCGTTGGATAAATCATAATTTACATTTCTCAATCTGGCTGAAACTAATTAATATGGGAAATTACAAAAATCGTTTAAAATCCTCGAAGCTGGTTATAACTCGCGAAATATGAACATATTGCATATAATTTAAATTCAGTTCTATAAAATGAAGTGTTCTTGTCAAAATCTTGAAATATTGGTAATAAATAATAAGTTGCGTGGAACCTGTTATGGTGGTAATGTAAAAAAATGGGTGAAAATGTGCTGAAGCCAACGAGTTATTTTGTGTTCGTTCCCGATTTGTGGCTAAACTACACACAGCACGCACATGTGATCAGTGACTAAGTTGCAGAATACCCCATGGACAATATGGTTCTAATGTATGATTTTTCTATATAATCACTGTATCCACCCAAAATGGATGCTGACATTTTGAAGCCGGATTTTCGGTGCTTTTTGAATTTTTCTTATAATTAGGATGCGCATCCAGATAATAGAATAAACTAATTATAAGATCGTAGAACTCGTGATTCTGCTTCGTTTTGTGTATATTTCATGAATGTGCTCACTGTAGCTTCTTTGCAATTGGGTTCCAAAGACGAAAATTTAGTGCGTAAATTTTTATAAAAACATATTTTTTGAGTCTAAAATTAAGAAAGTCCATTCAAATTCCGTGGAACCCCGCGTGATTTTAGTTTTTTATGTGCCGGATCTAATGAGCCCATCCATGTCCAATTCCGCCCAATAAAACGGCGGATATAGTTACCTTGAATGTGGGAAAAACTGCAAAAACTTATTTTGACAAATTCGCGTAAATAATCGCGGTTTTCTTCGAATTAATTTTACATGCATTTATGCTTGTATTGTCAAATTCGCAAATGTGTGTGGTAATAGGTCAAAAATACATCGATACGCAAATAATATGCGTATTTTATCCAAAATTGATTGTGGAGGCACATCCGCGGCTCTTAACCGATCCTTTTAAAATAGGTGTCCTTTTGCGTATTTTCATAGGAGATTACTAAAATCGGGTGCGCATAAAAATCGTATGCACGTTGCGTGATTTTTAGCCATTTTTAGGGTTTTTGCATAGTAAAGTGCATCGAGTGGCACACTTTGACCGCTAAATTAAACATCGAAAAATTAATAATTATTGAAAGACATTGATTCGGTTTATACGAAAATCGCATGCGCATCAACTGATTTAAACTAATTCGCGAATTGCAAGCTTTTCAATATTGATCATTTTTATGTATTGCACTTACAATATATATTTAGCCATTAATGACGTCGAAACTCTTATCAGATGAATCTGCCGATATTTAAAAATCATCTAAAAGAATTTGCAGAAGAAAGCGTCGTATATTTTAGAAGATTAAGGCAAAACCGTATCCTCTTAACCATCCATACTAAAAAAATTTAAAATTAAAAAAAAAAAATTGTTTTAATTCAAAAATTAATTTATTTTATTTTCCGATATCTTCATGTTTCTATTTGTTTTTCGCGACTATTAAACCGTGATTTGGCTAGTATGCAAAGAAAACGACGGTGTTTAAGCATTTGTGAAGAAATGCGCGAATTACAACGAATAGGAATTCATTTAATATATATTTGAAATACAAGATTTAAAACCGCTATAACTTTTGTGCGCAGCATCCGAATTTGTGAACGCGAACAGATTTCGAATGAGCATATTTTTCTTAACCTATGTACCAAAAATCATAAATGAGCTCGCAAAAAAATTTTTTCAAAATTTTTTTAATGGAATTTTAAAAGAATTTTGTAATTTCCCATATACTTTCAAATGTTCCCATAATGTCGTGTGACGTTAAGATATAGAAAATTAAATACACAATTATTGGTTTTAACATTGACATTGTACTACCAGAGTGGAAGGGGTTTCAATTGTTCTGTAAACCAAACATTTATTTTCTGGATATAAATTATCTTCTCCTAAAATATGAACAAAAATCTCACCTCTTCAATTATAGCCATATTTTCAATGGTATTCCTTTAGATGAATTTTGTAGTATGTAATCCAAAAATGAGTAGTTATATGAAACCTTTTTTTATATATATTTTTTTATTTTTCTAATTTAATTGTATTAAAATTTGTATCCAGTTAATTTTCCATTCAAAAAAAGCGCAAAAACTTTTGAAACAATTTTTCTTTTTGTAAAATGTTCAAACTAAATGCGCAAAAGATGTTTGTTTTTCAACAAGAACCAAATATAATATTCTTCTGTATATTTTCTTTTGCTTGTATTAATTTCTATAATTTTATTTTTTCCGAAATCCAGATAAAATTGCGTTTTATTTTCCAATGTATATCATTAATCTTGTAACTGCACTGCACCGAATTTTTGTTGCTGTTGTTAATTATTTAGTATACAAATATAATTATGGTCCAAATAAGAAAATAAACATTTGCTATTTCAGAAAAAACAAAACATTTCTTGTTTACACGATCGCGACGGAAAGGATTATTTTTCTTTCTTTCTATTTTTTTGCTGTTATTGTTTGAAATGCCACCCAAGAAATACCAATAATATGTAAAACAAAAATAATAATTAAATTTCCATCAACAACACATGTTTTCAAATTTGATTCTTCCTTTTTTGATTTTCTTGTTTTTGATTACTTAAGAAAAAATTAATTTTGGTGCATAACTTTCTATTTTAATTTTTTGTTTTTTTTTTTTACAGAACAAAGAACCCGATATTTTGTTTAATTTTAATTTGAGGTTAAAATTCGCTGACGCCGCGTATTTTTCATTTACGAGCTCGTACAACGTATCCTTTAGAATTTGATTAGACTACTGCCAAACGAAATCAATATTACATTTTGCCAATTATTTACTATTGTTTTCATTCAATCTATAAAATCTTATTTTATCATAGATTTCTTTTAATTTTCTAGTTTATCAATTGTCGTCATTTGTTGCAGTTTTCCTTTAAATAATTGATGATAAATTTTGCGTAATTAAAATGTGAACGAAAGAATTCACACCATTTGTTGTTTAATAAAAAGCAAATACCTCAACTAATGACGCACTATGATGATGATGTTAGTCACTATATAATGAACAAGGTGTAAAACGTTGCTTTGTTTTAATATTACAATTACTATTATGATTCTCATATTAAGGACGTTGAGATATAACATCTTTACCAGTATACTTTAGATATTCAGATATAAGTTACTCACCTGAAAAGAAAAAGAAAGAACGTATATTAGTAAAGAGTGATAATATATTAAAATATGTCGCACAAATAAAATTTTAACATTAAAATTATTAAGAATAGTACAAAAGTCGGGCTGGCCAATTATATGAGGCCATATAAGTAAGATATGCTGATATGATTTATATACTTTAACTCATAATAATGTGGGATGGATGTAAAATGTCCTATGCGGACGAAAGCCCTTGGGGAGTGTATTAAAAATCCAGAAGGTCATAGGTCAAGCTTTTTTAGTTATGGGAGGATGAATTTGTTGCGGACAACTCTAAACTTAACGATGAATATGATTTATGTTTGTCGTTGCTTTTCCAGATTTTTTTGAGATGACATATTTTCCGTCCAATTCAATGAGGAATGTTTTTATAAATCAGACCTTGGTTATATATGGAAGCTATATCTACATTTGGATCGATTGCCTCAATTTCAATAGAACCGTTCCATCAATTTCAATAAAACCGTGTAGAACCGTTCGTAAACCGATTTTTGCTGTGTATAAGTTTTTAAGGAAATGACAATATAAATAAAATAAAGGACAATAATCCAAGGCTGCTGAGTCGAGATATTTTTATATGAAATATAGGACTCTATTTAACATGCTTTGGAATGTCCGATTCGGGCTAAATATGCACCGTTTTGCTGCATGATTTGTTGCCATTGCCATAGAAGTCCTGCTCTCTATTTGGAAAAAAAATTATAGAAGTCTATTTTCACAATCATCCCTAGATACAAATTTTTTTATCATTAAAGACGTTTTGCAATGCAAGAAAAATATGATAATCGCTTGGTGCCAAGTCCGAACTATATGGCGGATGCATTAAAACTCCCCAACCAAGCTCCTGAAGTTTCTGGCGAGTCACTGTAGATGTGTGTGGCATAGCGTTGTCCTGGTGGAACACAACACCAATTCTGGCCGTTTCTGGTCAATTGCTGTATACAGTAGATATCATAATTTAGCGTTCGGCCATATGAAATCAACTCATAATAAATAATCCCTTTCAAGTCCCACCAAATACATAGCAGAACCTTCCAGGCCGTTAGTCCTGGTTAGGCCACCGTTTGAGGTGTTTCACCGCTCTTTGACCACGATCGTTTTCGCACAGAGTTATCGTATGTGATCCATTTGTCATCTCCAGTCACCATTCGTTTAAGAAATGGTAGATGAAAATTCGATCAATCCTAATTTTTTCTGTTAATTGGTGTGGACCCCAAACATCGAGCTTCTATTGGAATCCAGCTTTGTGTAAATGGTTTAAAATAGTTTAATGGTCGATTTTTAGCCCCTGTTGCGACTGTTAACATGCAGGTCAGTTTCGAGAATTTCTTCGATTTTATCGACATTTTCGACGACCGGCCTATTAGATTTCTTTTCCCCAGACCTAAAATTATCACCACGACGAGAAATTAAACAACCTTGACATGTCTGTTGCAACAAAGTCAGAACATTTTGTACGAAAAATTGCCATTCACCGCCTGTTGTTCAAGCACCCAATCCACGTATCTACGACAATGTGAGTGATCAGCTTAAAGAAGGGAGGGAATTTGTATGAACAAGTTAACGATTAGGTTTAATACTAAACTTTATTTCGATTAGTGAATATGGATATTGCATATGCTTTTATCAGTGCTAGCCAGGAATAATCAGAAATGCGTAAACATATCGTATATACTTGAAATTAACTGTATCTGGGGAAAATATGCAAACAAATGACGTTTACCACATTTATTACATTCTATACAAGTATATGACGTTTGTAACATTTGAAAAAAAAATCGTTGAACAGACCATCCTTGACGATAGTCTTTATGGAAGACTCAATAGACTCTTCAATTGAAGATGATGCTTGCATATAAGTTAATGTGTCGGGAAATTTATATTTGTAAATGGTCGGATGCACAGGACGTCTTTATAGAATATCTTAAGCTCAGGGACTGTTTAGAGTCTTTAGTCTAGAGTCACTATAGACGAGCTGAAGCAAGTTTTTGACGAAGAATTTATAGACGAACTTAGGAAGTCTTTAGGGAGGAGCTTAGGTGAGTAATTATAGGCAAACCGAAGGGAGGAATCGTGCTGAAATGAGTCTATAGACGAGCTGAAGGAAGTCTATGTAGAGGAGTTGAAGGAAGACTCTATATACGATCAGAAGTGAGTATTTACAGATAATCAATTGAAAATCGGCTAGCCTTTATAGACATGCTAATGTTCTTTAAATCTATATATGTAAACAATCGAATGCACATGATGTCTTTATAGAAGATCTGACTATTTATAGACGACATGAAAATTAGATAAATATTAAGACGAGTTGAAATTTTATTTATTAATTGTTTAAGTTTTTCTATTGGCATAGGTTTTTCAAAATATCTTTCATAAATTAAAGAGCCTCAAGGGCCAATACTAGCTTCTCCTAAATGTCGATTCCTGATTTCAAATGTTGACGATTTTCAACCGGCTGGAAAACGAGAATACATTACTTTAACTTTGCATATATGTGTTTGGAGACTTCAAAAAGAAGAAAGAATTACATATAAAAACCTTCTTTTCGACGGCGGGCAAGATTGTCGATCGACGGAACATCCGAATCTCCAAATTCCAATGCAATTTAAAAGAATATAATCTGGCTCTGGTATGAACTAGGATTATTGCCTTCGCTCGAAAATTAACAAAATGGTAGACCTATGGCATTTTTTTAGAAAATCTCCTATTGTCAACTACAAACCAAGCTGGATTGGGTTAATTATTTTTAAGTTATAATGGACGCCAATCGTAAAAACATTGTTTCGAGAAAAACTTATTACACATAATCTATATTATTATTATTATAATCAAACATAATAATTTATTGATCTAATTTTTGGGTGTCGAATCTCACAACCTAAAATTATCAACTTCGATCCCCATTTTGGTATAGACCCCATATATTTCCACATTGATATGTTCATGTTGAAGTGAGTCTGTAGATTCATATTTCGTTTTCTTCTGGAATACCCGATCGCTTTTGAAGTATTTCGAATGTGAAGATCATTGTGAAGCGCATAAAAAAGTTCAACCCGGCTATAATCCTCATATGACAGTACCGCCACACTTTCGGTATTTTAATGCAGAACTAAAACCTTCTTTGGCGAACATATGAGTCAATGTTTCTACAAACTCCCCTGAGAATAATTCTTGACATTTCAAATCATATTCAAAGGTGGTGATGGTTGTTCAATTTTCTTTGTTTTGGATCCCATATAACGATATCGGCAGATTTCCTACTTAAAGTTCCAGCCACATATTCCAATAGAATTGACAGTAATTTTATATTTGTGATTCTTAGATGATGGGAACAGTCTTTGCAAAATTGTTGTCATAAGTCCACAGTTTGTTATACTCAAAAATGGAGAATAACCACATTTTCGTACGGGATTGGTCGGTTATTCCTAATACCCCAAATTTCAGGAGTTTTCTCCTAAGACTAATATGTCTCAGTACGGGTCTAATATCATTATTATTAATATGTGAAAATCTCCATTATAGAAAATTGTATTACTACAATTATTTGTTGTTTTGGATGTCACGAAAAGAATATCCCAATGATTAAATATAGCCTCAAACAACCATACCAGAAAAGTAATCACATGGAAATTGCAAAAATATTAGTAAAAACAATTTTTTTTCGATTTATTTTCATTTTATCTCAATGAATGAGAATATCTGAAACTAAACTAAAAAAGCAGATATACATAAAAATTAGCACAATCGTATTGTAGCATTTAACAGTGTTGCCAAATTTATTAAAAAATAAATATGAAATAGGACCAAATCCAACCCTGGAATGGAAATAAATAATTAATTCGTTTTAGCTACTGGTCATGGCGTTTTGAGAATTGTAACACTGTTGAAATCTATTGCCAGATTAAAAACCAGATAATATCAAAAAATAATTCAGGATTATGTCACCCATCAATCGAAAATTATAGATTAAAATCGACCCTACGCAGATATCACTGAAGTTTAACACTCTGTGTAGTTGATAATGGCAATATTAGATTATGTACAAATGTGGATAGATTTAGTAGGGGTAGGGGCTACCCTTCTTTTTAAAGATTAAATTGTAGACAGTCAGAACCTGGACTACTTCCTCAATTTCCTAAATATTTAGCGATTACAAGATATAAGGAACAGACGGACAGACATATAAAGAAAGGTTGTTTCAGCTAGTGGATATATCACGACCGGTACACTAAGAGGTGTGTCTAGGACCAATATATAGCGGTGTTACAAACTCTTAGGATCACAAAAACGTATAATACATCAACAACATAGTTTAGGGCATAAATACATATATGTATATGTATATATATATTCTAAAATCGGCTCCTAAATAAATATATTGTAATTATCTATTTTAATATGTAGTGCAAAAATCCAATGAAATTTATATCATTGGCAACACTATTTTTTAATCACTGGCACACTGAATGGCTAAAGTTTAAATCATTTGTGTTATCATCATCGTTATTATTATTGTTATTTAGTTTTGTTTAGATCACTCTGTATGAGTGTGCGTGTCTATGTATGTGTGTTTTCATTTCGATTTCCAGTACAATTGCCATTTAGTCAGAAACGAACAAAGGACTTTGTGTTTTGTGTTCGGTTGTTAAATGACCAAATTTGGCTGGCAATTGCTAAACGTTTTTCACGTTTCGCTGTGGTTTTGTAGTCGTTCGTTCGGTCTCGTTGTTAGTTTCTGTGGTGGCAAAATTCATGAACTGTGTACACACCGAGCCGCGATAGATAAATGCAAATTTATAGCAAAATTTCAAAAAACCACACAAATAAAAACATAAAGAGATGAAATCATTTGTTTGAAATGTTGTTGCTTGTTTTATTTGCTGTCCGATTTGCTGTGATCTTTGGTAACAAAAAGGAAAAGTATAATAATTTCACAATTGAAGGCTTTTTTGAAACCACAGAAAAATATTATAATATACTTAAGTGGAATAATTGTTTTTTGTCGGATTGAAAAAAAAATATATATATTAAAGCATTTCAATTGGGAGTAAAGAAATGCATATTGAAACCATTACATAAAAAACCAATTCGTATATTATATGAATATCGGTTAGAAGAGCGGCCGCATTAATTGGCCGCTCCTCGGAGCCCAATGGGGAAATCTTCTCTGCATATCTTCCAGGAGCCTCATTCGCCTAGTTCGGATTGTGGGGGAGAGTTTCGCTCTCTTCTACTATATCTCCTGGAAGCCACATTCGCTTAGTCCGGATGCAGAGAGACGCTTTCAAATGCTGTGGTTGTAGTTGTTGATCACGGCCTTGCTGTAGCTTTCTTGCCCATCGCATCTTTACTTGCATTCTAACTCTCGTTGGTTAAACTTGTTTTCCCGCTTTCGTTGAATAAACATCTCTCGCTATCGTAGTTAACTAACGCACGCTAAAGTAAAGTCTTGTTTCTCTCGAAACCCATCTACTTTACAATAAAAATTGAAAATATTTACTAAACATTCATTCGTTTTTATTTTCTTTATTTTTTGGGGTTTCACTGCATCTCGGTATCACACCAACAGATTGCATTTGATATTTATAGCGAAATAAGTTGGAAAACGCATATGCGAATTGTACAGTGTTTGAAATAAAGAAACAATGAAATCGAGTGAGTGGAGAGACTTCGGTTGTTAGCAAGAGAAACGGTCGTCAAATAAACGGTTACAAAACTAATAACTACCTAGTGAGGAGTGAGACGGAGGATTTTTGTCAAGAGAGAGAGGGTAAAAACTGAATACAAATAGTGGTAAAGGGGAACGAAGTAGGATAATAATTTTTGAAAAAAGTGGCTTTCTCATGACTATAAGTATTTTTATTTGTATTCTAAGCAAGATACATGTACAATATGGAAAAAAATATTCATTGAATATTGGTTCTGTATAAACAACAGTCAGGCCCGCCTGACTGTGACTAGAATTTCATATCTGTCAAACTAAGTTATTAAACCATTTTTTTCTTCTCAGCTGAAAGTCTGTCATTGACGATTAACAAAATATTTTGGTTGTAGGTGCACAAGATCCTGTCGATCGGACAGGCGTGAAATCCTATTATGAAACTGGACGAAATCAAATATGTTTACTATATATGAATATGAACCTATTTCAATCAATCTATGTACATGTGATTCGGTGATCTTTGCAAAGATGCATACCAATCAGGTCGACTTAAGGATTTTGGTGTGACATGCGTATGCGATCGGACAAAATTATACATGAGAGTAATATGTCCGTCCTTAGGGAACCATTTCGGAGATATATCTGAATCTAAATAGCATCGGCATATAATGTTTATTTATAGTAGCTTCCATATAAGTATTGGGAAGGCGACTAAACCAATAAAATTTTTGAACATGTATGTTTTATAATTTACATTCAAAATGTCACGTACCAAATTGCACACAATATGCATGTTTTTATATTACTAATATAACATAAATACACATTATTCTAGAAACATTATAAATATATTATTTTACAAACTTTTAGATAGACCCATTAACACATACGAAAACCCTTCCCACGTACTGCTGCACAATTCAAAGTATAAAAACAAATAAACAACAAACTTCTCACACAATATTATTTTATGATGTTTGTGTTTTTAATATTTTAACCCCAATATATTTTCTTTAAGGACATAATATGTCACTCAAAAATGCGAAATATTTATGAGATGCGATGGAGAAAATTGTAAACAAAAAAAAAAAAAAACACAATACTTTGCAATAAATTGCCATCAACAAATGTGTATTTCTTGAGAAATGCAGCAGCTTGTCATACGCGTACGTTCATACATACGTACATATATGAAATATTGTCTAGTCACAAAACAAAACGCATTATATTTTCTGTTGAAAATATATAAAATATTTACAGTAATCGTGTCAGAGAAGAAAGTGTATACGCAAGTAAAACGCAAAATACAAAATAAAATTCCCTTACACATTATTTGACAGTTCGAAAATGGATGGATTCATATGAAACGTGTGTATGTGTGATTATAGCTCTTTCCGCATGTATGAAGAAAATAAGACAAATAACGTGGTGTTCACTTTGTCTTTGGCTGTCCTTGATGTTTGACCACGACAAATCTGGAAAATAGTAAGTTAAAAAATAAAACTTACTGGAAATTTGGTTTTTAATGGTATTTAGTCGTATTCCCTACAAAGGCTATACCTCAAGAGAAAATGTAATTGTTTAGCAAACCCCCTAAATATTGATATATCTATTGTATTGATGGTTTAAAAACATTTATTATGAAAAAAATGTCAAGTAAAACACAATTTAATGTTCATATTAAGCGGAATCGTCTGTATTTGTTTTCCCAACTTTCTCTCAGAGGGGTCAATGCACCTTATATGTTTATAAAATATTTCACTTTTTGTTAAATAAATAATAAATTATCATAAAGATCAAGGATTATCAATTTATTTATTTTTATATGAACGTCACTTAACGACCGATATAAGAATCAATATGTATAGTTCGAGAAATCGGACGGAGCCGATAATATGATACCACAACTTTGGGTATATACAAGTTTCATTCTAGACTTAATGTGGATCGCTGTTCCAAATGTCGCCTCCTGTTTGGTGCGCCATTTACATAAAGGATGTAGGTGTGTGGATTAATTATCCATCGCTACAACAAAAATCTGCTTTGAAAATGACTGTTTCTAGAATGAAGACAAATGTCGAATCTTGACAAATTCGAATTTAATTCGCATATGCAAGTTTCGCATCAGGGCGGAATAAATACAAGTTATCAACGTACGACATTTGTAAAGCCACATAGCCCAATATGCCTGATGAGCCGCTTAACCAACGGCGAAACGCGTCGCATAATGGTGGGTACGTAGGTTCTTCTCCTGGCTTTCCTTTTCATTGAAAACATAGATCATCAAGCTCGACTCGAAAGAGTATAAATAACTCACATAAAATTGGATCAAAATATATATGAGACATATATTTAAAGTTTAACCAATTTCGACAAAACTATAAAAGCCATTCTAGTCTCAATTTAGTACACTGTACAAAGTTTTGTCTCAATCAGACAAATATTGGGTCTATGGTGTAATATTTTAAATAGCAAGAAAATATATCAGGTAACTATATTCAAATATCAATCATTTTTAACTAATTGCGGTAGCGTTCGCCATTGAGCCAAATAAATAAGCTGTACCAAATTTCATCCGATTCGGATCAAAAAATGCGACCTGTACTTTGTTCACAAGAATACATGGACAGACTGACATAAATCGACTCAAAAGGTGTTTCTATGTATATCCTCAAAAGTAACTATGGATCTATCTCATATCCTGGTGTTTAGCGAATCGAATCATATGGTTCTCTACAATGTAAAATTTATTTGAAATTTATTAGTATTCGTAGATAAAAGGATTTGTGAGCACGGAAAGGGTAAAAGTGGGAAAGGGCGATGGAAACATAAGAATATCAATTTTAGGGATCCTATTCTTGTGAACGACATTTTTTGTAGATTATGTGATGGTCAGAAAATCTTGTCTTAGGAAAAGGATTCGAGATAAGTGAAGGACATGTCATCTCAAGTAACCTGCAATCCGGATTTTATCATGGGTTATTTATTGTCTAGGGCTACAAAAATTTGCAGAGAGATTGAAGAACACCAATAAAAAATAATTTAAAAAGTTTAACCCATTCGAAAGTTATAACGAAATTACTATGATTGTTTATGATAGATGATCATTTAAACATTAATATATATACTTTTAATGTACGTATATTTTATTTTTAGTTTCTACATCTGAATTAGATCCGTATAGATTAACACAACATAAACAACCACATAAGAGTCCCATTTATAAATTAACTAGCATATGACCGCTACTTCGTTAGCGAATGTGGGAAATATTTAAACATGTAATAACATACAATTTTATTTTCACAGAAAATATCGACCATAAATTAAATTTGAGTACCATTTAGTACCAAATTTCATGTTTCGAGCTCTAAAGGTTCACCCAAATCCAAATTTAGTTCCATTTAGCACACGTTATTTCCATAAGTACCCACCTCAACCATTCAACAAAACATGCTACATACCCCAAACCTTCACCCCCACAATGGTTCCTAATTCAAATTTGAGAATTCCAACTCTATTGGCTCACCCAAAATTTAAATTGTAACAAATTTAGTACAAAGTAGTACGAATTTCCGAAAACTCCTACTTACCCCAAACCTACACCCCCACAGTGATCCTAAATCCAAGTTCCAGGATTACAATTCTATGTTTACCCACAATTCAAATTGTACCAAATTTAGAACACAGTAGTACGAATTTCCAAAATTACCAATTATAGTACGATTTAGAACTTTTCGTACCCATCGGTAAAAAATTTCCAAAACTACGTCATATCCCAATCCTACACTCCGACGGTAATGTTAATCTAAAATTTCAGGATTCGAGCTCGATTTGTACCTCCAAAATAAATTTGCACCAAATATAGTACCATAAAAAGTACTATTTTGCACACATGAGTACACTATTCCAAAACCATATCCTTAAATAGAACCTATATCTCAACCCTAATGCGCATTCCAAACACCAAGTTTTAACTCTACCCATTCACATGCCACGAAATTGTACCAAATTTAGTACATTTTAGTATTTTTCCCATACTTATAATTCAAATGTCCAAAAAAACCTTTTGCCTTATCTATTCTACACTCCATCAGTGACCCTCGTTTAAAATTTGAGAGTTCTAGTTCTACCGGTTCGCCAAATACAAATGGTATCACATTTAGTACTTTTCGTACAGTACTAGTACGAATTTCCTAAAACCCAGCCTTATCTGTCACCTTTGGACCAAGAGGGGCCCTCACCCAAAATTTCATTCTAGCTTCAGTCGTTTCGTCTGGGCGTTGATGAATCCTTCAGTCAGTCAATTACTTATATTTTATATTTTTCGGATAATGTTTTCCCGGAGATACAAATTTTACACACAAAAGTCATGGTCCTTTTGAACCAATAAATATTGACTGACTATTCCAATTAGTTAGTCAAGTTCGTACAATTTGAATATTTTGTCAACTTCTCCGGTTAATATATACGCCATTGAATGCAAAATTTGCCATTTTTCACACAAAAGTCGGGACTCATTTGAACCGCTTAATTCTTCGTCAAATACCCTCCTTCGTGTTAAATTTGGGTAATAATTGTTGCCTTTAGTGCGACCTCAAAATCAGAACCGGACATATATGCGAAATTTCGTAACGATTGATCCATAATTGTGGCCTGTACTGAATTTACATATTATAATGGGCAGACCAAGCGACGGACACACATGTCTGACCTATGCAGCTAGAAGAGATATGACGACCGGTATATTAAAAGGTGGGTCTAGGAGCAATATTTCGCGGTGTTGCAAATTCTCTGGACCACA
The DNA here is from genome assembly GCF_032173495.1 of Musca vetustissima. Classification (NCBI taxonomy): domain Eukaryota; kingdom Metazoa; phylum Arthropoda; class Insecta; order Diptera; family Muscidae; genus Musca; species Musca vetustissima. The sequence goes on along the minus strand of NW_026879622.1, from coordinate 3,294 downwards.
TAAAGCTATAATATCCTTACAACATATACCCTACCTACAAATCCGATCATTTTATTCAAGGAAATATTTAAAACGTTTATTAAAAAACGCAATTTTACTTGCGGAAAATTTCGGCAATACCAAAATATGTTTCCATGAAAATTTTTCCACAATAACATTTCTCTATAAAAAACAAAATGTCCGCAATTATCCCCATTTTGTAATTTCCTTTACACCAAAAAAATTACCACATTATCTGTTGAATATAAAACGGAAAACGTTAATTACCTCCGCATTTAAATATGACATTTATGGCGGACCTGTTTTTTGTCGCCATCACTTTCCATTGTTTTCTTTAAATACACATCAATGAAAATTAAATGACATCTCATTTAATTGAAAGAATAAAAAAAAGAATTCACATTTTACTAAATAACTTCCTCAAAATACAATGTCAATTTATTAACAATTCTAGTATTTATTGTTATGATAATTGCCATTATTATTATCGTGATATCAGAATGGCAATTATTATGGGGTGACATTCATGTTTACATTTTTATACATTAATGATAAATAGACCTCGGATTTTGCATATTTGCATATTTTTTAATAATGAAGATATCGAAATTCTGATTGGACACAAATTCGTTTCAAAGGATTTAGAATTATTTGAAGGGTTCATATTTTTTAATTTTTTGCATATTTGCATATTTTGCATATGCACGAGATATGCAAAAAATATGCAAAATATGCAAAAAATATGCAAAATATGCAAAAAATATGCAAAATATGCAAAATATATGCAACATATGCAAAAAATATGCAAAATATGCAAAATATATGCAAAATATGCAAAAAATATGCAAAATATGCTAGGTCGATATGCAATAAATATGCAAAATATATGCATAAAATATGCAAAATATATGCTAAAATATGCAAAAATATGCAAAAATATGCAAAAATATGCAAAAATATGCAAAATATGCAAACATATGCAAAATATGCAAAATATGCTAGGTCGATATGCAATAAATATGCAAAATATATGCATAAAATATGCAAAATATATGCTAAAATATGCAAAAATATGCAAAATATGCAAAAATATGCAAAAATATGCAAAATATGCAAAAAATATGCAAAATATGCAAAATATGCAAACATATGCAAAATATGCAAAAATATGCAAAATATGCAAAAATATGCAAAAATATGCAAAATATGCAAAAATATGCAAAATATGCAAACATATTCAAAATATATGCAAAATATGCAAACATATGCAAAATATGCAAAAATATGCAAACATGCAAAAAAATATGCATATATTTTGCAGAAATATGCAAAATATATGCAAAATATGCAAACATATGCAAAAATATGCAAAATATGCAAAAAATATGCAAAATATGCAAAATATGCAAACATATGCAAAATATGCAAAAATATGCAAAATATGCAAAAATATGCAAAATATGCAAAATATGCAAAAATATGCAAAATATATGCAAAATATGCAAACATATGCAAACATATGCAAAATATGCAAAAATATGCAAAATATGCAAAATATGCAAAAATATGCAAAATATATGCAAAATATATGCAAAATATGCAAACATATTCAAAATATATGCAAAATATGCAAACATATGCAAAATATGCAAAAATATGCAAACATGCAAAAAAAATATGCATATATTTTGCAGAAATATGCAAAATATATGCAAAATATGCAAACATATGCAAAATATGCAAAATATATGCAAAATATGCAAAATATGCAAAAATATGCAAAAATATGCAAAATATATGCAAAACATATGCAAAATATGCAAAAATATGCAAAATATGTGCAAATATGAGCAACATATTTCACATATGCAATCATTTTAATCAAAAAAAAAAAAAAAATCAGGGTAGTTTTGAATTTGTGTGCTTTCTTTATTTTTAACCTATAGAAATCTAATTGTGTATGTATGCGTTTCATGGTTCAACTGTTAGATTTTTGGGGCATTATGAAAAATTTGCTAAATATATGTATAAAACATGCAAACATATATAACCGTTATATGGCGATATACTAAAACGTGGACCGATATATCCCATTTCCAATACCAAACATCCTAGGAGTAATAATAATATATGTGCAAAATTTCAAAGTTCTATCTTTAATATTGCGACCTAGCATACCGTGCATATATTTTGCATATTTTGCATATTTTGCATATATTTTGCATATTTCTGCATATTTTGCATATTTTTGCATATTTTGCATATTTTGCATATTTTGCATATGTTTGCATATTTTGCATATATTTTGCATATTTTGCATATTTTTGCATATATTTTGCATATTTTGGATATACTTTGCTTTTTTTTTGCATATGTTTGCATATTTTGCATATATTTTGCATATTTTGCATATTTTGCATATATTTTGCATATTTTTGCATATTTTGCATATTTTTGCATATTTTGCATATGTTTGCATATTTTGCATATATTTTGCATATTTTTGCATATTTTGCATATATTTTGCATATTTTGCATATTTTGTATTTTTGCATATTTTGCATATATATTTTGCATATTTTGCATATTTTGCATATTTTTGCATATTTTGCATATGTTTGCATATTTTGCATATTTTTGCATATTTTGCATATTTTTGCATATTTTGCATATTTTGCATATTTTGCATATTTTTGCATATTTTTGCATATTTAGCATATTTTTGCATATTTTGCATATATTTTGCATATATTTTGCATATTTTTGTATATTTTGCATATTTTTGCATATTTTGCATATTTTTGCATATTTTGCATATTTTTGCATATTTTTGCATATTTTGCATATATATTTATATATTTTTTTGCATATATTTATCGCATATCGACCTAGCATACCGTGCATATTTTTTGCATATTTTGCATATTTTTGCATATTTTGCATATTTTTTGCATATTTTGCATATTTTTTGCATATTTTGCATATTTTTTGCATATTTTGCATATTTTTTGCATATTTTGCATATTTTTTGCATATTTTGCATATTTTTTGCATATATTTTGCATATTTTTTGCATATATTTTGCATATTTTTTGCATATTTTTGACATGACCCCAAATATCGATCAATTAAAGCATGAAACGCCTAAATACAAAATTTGAGTCAAATCGGATAAAGCATAAAAAATATGCAAAAATCCGAGGTCTAATGATAAAGAAGGTTATAGGATACGTAGCCTAGATACTGGCCGGCAATAACTTCCTATGCTCTTGGCATAGAAAATATGAAAAAAAA
>NW_026879621.1:0-28150 GCF_032173495.1 Musca vetustissima | reverse complement strand
GTTCAAATATAAATTAAATGGATTCATATTCGTTGTAATTCCCGAATTTCTTCACAAATGCTTAAACACCATTGTATTCTTTGCATACTAGTCAAGTCACACTGAAATACGGTTTAATAGTCGCGAAAAACAAATAGAAACATGAAGATATCGGAAAATAAAATAAATTAATTTTTGAATTAAAACAAAATTTGTTTTTGAATTTTCGATTTTTTTAGTATGGTTAAGAGGATACTTTGCCTTAATCTTCTAAAATATACGACGCTTTCTTCTGCAAATTATTTTAGATGATTGTTAAATATCGGTAGATTCATCTGATAAGAGTTTACAATACATAAAAATGATCAATATTGAAAAGCATGCAATTCGCGTATTCGTGGAAATCTGTTGTTGCGCATGCGGTTTTCGTATAAATCGAATCTCTCTTCCAATAATTATGAATTTTTCGATGTTTCATTTAGCGGCAAAAGTGTGCCGCTCGATGCACTTTACTATGCAAAAACTCTAAAAATGGCTAAAAATGACGCAACGTGCATACGATTTTTATGCGCATTCGATTTCAGTAATCTCCTCTGAAAATACACAAAAGGACACCTATTTTAAAAGGATCGGTGAAGAACCGCGCATGTGCTCCACAATCGATTTTGGATAAAATACGCATATTATTCGCGTATCGATATATTTTTGACCTATTTTTACACAAATTCACGAATATGATAACACAAGCACGAATGTATTTAAAATCAATTCCAAGAAAAACACGATTATATACGCGAATTTGTCAAAATATGTTTTTTCAGTTTTTCCCACATTCAAGGTACCTATATCCGCCGTTTTATTTTATCATTAGATCTGGCACGTAAAAAAACTAAAATCACGCGGGGTTCCACAGAATTTAAATGGACTTTCTTAATTTTAGACTCAAAATATATGTTTTTTATAAAAATTTACGCACCAAATTTTCGTCTTTGGAACCAAATTGCAAAGAAGCTAAGGTACATCTGATATACACTAAACGAAGCAAAATCACGAGTTCTACAATCCTATAATCAGCTTAGTCCATTATCTGGATGCGCATCCTAATTATGAGAATAATTCAAAAAACACCGAAAATCGGCTTCAAAATATCAGCATCCTTTTTGGGTGGATGCAGTGATTATATCGAAAAATCATACATTATAACCATATTGTCCATGGGGTATTCTGCAACTTAGTCACTGATCACATGTGCGTGCGTTGTGTAGTTTAGCCGCAAATCAGGAAGGAACACAAAAAAACTCGTTGGCTTCAACACATTTTTACCCATTTTCTTACATTACCACCATCACAGCTTCCACGCAACTTATTATTTATTACCAATATTTTAAGATTTTGACAAGAACACTCCATTTTATAGAAATGAATTTAAATTATATGCAATATTTTCATATTTCGCCAGTTATAACCTTGCAAACCTCAGCTTCAAGGAATTTAAAAGATTTTTGTAATTTCCCATATACATTTTCGTCCCTATATCTGAACAAATGAAAAATTTAGTATAGTTGGCAGAATTCGACTTCTGTTAGCATTCATCTGTTGAATATACCCAAAGTGGTGAAGGGTATCATATAGTCGGCCCCGCCCGCCCTTACTGGTTTGACTATCGGTCTTGACCAGCATCTGACTATCGGTCTTGAATAGTTCGGCTAGTAATCCATCGGCTCTTGCTGCTTTGTTATTCTTCAGCCGATAGATTGCTATTCTGACCTCATCTTCGCTTAGTTCTGGGGTATCTTCTTCACAGTCACTATTTGGTACCAGAAGCTTTCCAAATCCTCAACACGCAATCTGCATCTGTCACCAAGTTTGATTCTTCATCCCTATAGAAGGATGTGCAAGAGAAATAGTAGTTAAACGGTTTTAATCTTAACAACCGCTAAGTGTGGTGAGAGGTGGTTTGGTTTGTACTGTTTACCATAAGGAAAAATATATAAGCACTTCCATTACCATTTTTATTTTCGTTAAAGAAATTCTCACCATCCGCTGAATTTTTGTACAGTCATGTAACATTTGTAAAGTCTTAAATTAAACACATATTACCTTTCTAGCATTCAAATACATCACACACTTTTCTTAATAAACTTTTTTTTGGAAGATTAAAGAAAATGTCCATATTCGTGCATGAAATATTCTTCTGTTGGTAAGTGTTTGTTATAGACTGAGTTATGTGATGGCAAAGTCTGTGTAGTTTAACGAATATGTATTTTGTCAGCAGTTTTAATAGTTTTAATAAACACATTTGCTATTCTGTGTTAATGTCCAGCAATTAAAACAAAAAATCCACATGACCTCATTGAGAGTTGCAATTATCTTAATAGTAGTTCAACGTGACATAAATTAGCAAATATAAAATTTCTCGCCGTTACTCTCGAGGAATGAATACCTTTGGCAAATGGTAATTAAGGGTATATTCTTTTATTTTGGCTTATCACAAAAATGAACTGTTTATAGAAGAATATCGCTATTTGTCAAAAAGATATTTGGAAATGATTGCAATGAGAGGTTTCATAGGAAAATTCCTATGTCCGGGATTATTTTCGGCTATAAGGTCCACATACTCGGAATGTACTCCCTTAGAATTTTTGTTTAAGACCCCGCCCAAAAATCATTTTAATTTGTTTAAAGGATCCCATTTTATCTGGAATTTGTCTAAGTCCACCTTATAATTTCTGAGAAAATCTGAAATTCTTCTTGACTACCTTAAAGTACTCCCTTAGACCACTTCTTTAACTCCATTCAAAATGAAAAAAGTTCTAAATCGATCATAAAATCATTTAACAATCATCATAACAATCATTTAAACAAAAGTTGTTCTTGAATTGCTTCTGACAATGAAAATCAACAGCTACCTTAGAAATTCCATTAATTAGTATTGATTTTGTTTTATTTTTGATATAATTAATGTCATCGACAATGACATCAAAAAATAAAAACGAACTATTTTCATTGTCCTTATAAAATGAAATGAAATAATGAGGACGCTAAGGACATGGTAACGAGCAATAAATCAATAACATTTGAAATAACTGAAACAAAGCATTTCATTCAGCAGGAAATGACATTTTTCATTCATTGCCGCCATTTCATTGCAGGATGCATGCACTTCCCGCATCACCTTATTTATATTGCAGAAGAGCGTTTTTTGTTGGATTCTGCATAGCTTGTAACATTCCTTCTTTCATTTTTGATGTCGTTGTTTAATTTCTGTTAGCAACGTTTGACACTGAGTTGTTCTGGTGGATTTTGTCGCTTTTTATTACATTCCATGTGAGTATTGACGTAAGGGGGGCATGTTATTTTAGAAGTTTTCTTAGTATAAAGTTTTATAATTATTGGTATCGTCCTTTTAATTTTTAGGGTGCGACAAAATAAGTGGGTTATTAAAAACTCCTTCCGGTTAGTAAGTTTTGTATATTTACGCCACTGTCTGTCACTGATTGTAGTTTCCGCCAACACTTTTGTGACATGAATAATGATACTGCTGCTGCCTTTAAATTCATCCTTAGTATAGCGGGGGGTGGTAATTATTCATGGTGAAGGTTTTCTAGCACCTCGTTAAAGGCTAGCTATTTTTATTTGAAAAGGGTATTTTTTTGATGAATTATTGCACATTATTACAATTTAGCTCTTTTATTTAGGTACAATCTTGAAAGTTAAGGGCTAAGAAAGTGTTAGAAGAACTTCAAATAACATAGTAGTAGAAAAAATAGAAAGCAATAAAATTATTCTCATCGGGATAGGATTTGATTCATATGGGTTCCCGCGATCAGTAAACTTTTTTACTTTCCGTATAAAACAAAATCTTCTTCGAGAAAATTTACTAGAACGGTGGGAACTGGTCTGCAAAAACACGAAATTTTACAAAAATAGTTTTTGAAAATATCAGGGATTTAGTTGCATTTTCTGTGGATCATCTCTTTTTCAATAAATAACCTTATTCGGATTTTGAATTTTGCGAAAACAACTTTAAAAACTTTAAACGAAAGAGAGATGTATCCAAGTTATTTCAAAACCAGTAAGGAAAAATCAAAAGTCGCACGGGGCCGACTATATTATACTCTTCACCACTTTGGGTACATGCAAGACATGTTAATATCTACAATATCCTGTATATAGAACGGTCATAGAATCTTTGGAGGACCATTGAGATGAAATTGGGATTTATATTAAAATCTTAACCGATTTTAACAAACCTTATCACGCATAATTTTTTTCTCAATGCAAAATTTCACCCAATCACAAAAAATCGGAAGAAACTATATATGGGAGCTATATCTAAATCTGAACCGATTTTAACAAAACTTCGCAGACATCAGTGTGGTCCTTAATCGGACGACTATATATATGGGGGCTATATCTAAATCTGAACCGATTCCAACAAAACTTCGCAGACATCAGTCTGCACCTAATTCAGTACTCTGTGCAGAATTTTTTCCCAGTCGGACAAATATTGGTGCATCATTCACATAAAATCGGACGAAACTATATATGGGAGCTATATCTTAATCTGAGCCCATTTAAAAAAAAAAACTTCGCAGACATCAATGTGAATATGATTCAGTATTCTGTGCAAAATTTTGTCTCAATTGGACAAATATTGGGAGTTTGGTGCATCATTCACAAAAAATCGGACGAAACTAAATATGGGAGCTATATCTAAATCTGAAGCGATTTCAACAAAACTTCGCATACATTAGTCTGGACCTAATTCAGTACTATATATATGGGGGCTATATCTAAATCTGAACCGATTCCAACAAAACTTCGCAGACACCAGTCTGGACCTAATTCAGAACTCTGTGCAAAATATTGTGCCAATCGGACAAATATTGGGTGTTTGGTGCATCATTCACATAACATCGGACGACTATATATTTGGGGTACTCATAAGCATGTATAGGCATATACCGAAATCGGATGCGCTTTGAAAGCATATGGACTTTTCGGAAATTATTCGCGTTTTCGAGTTTTTGAGTATTTCAATGTAACATGTAGTACATCTTAGTCGTCAAATTAAATTTCGCAAAATATACATGGATTTGAAGATAAACTTCAGTACTTCCTGGAAACCGCATACGCATCAAATGATTTTGAGGATTACAGTATTTAGACGCAATTTCCAAATTCCTAAACCCCTACACTCAGCAATGACGTTTGAATAAATTTCTACAACTACAAGTATATTACAAATAGCTAACAGAGAGGACACACGATTTATGAAAATCTAAATACCAGCGACAATATTTTCCACATGGTTTACTATGAATATCAATGTTTGCTGATGAATGTCATTGTTCGCCAGGGCGCATGAGATTTCAACTTCGCTTCAAAAATACATAACTTCATTTTAAATTGGTAACACAATTGTCGTCTGTCTGACATTTTGCGGCAAATATAAAACAAATATGCGATTTCAACGAGCGTAACGATGAAAACAGCAGCGACAACAGCGAAAAACCAAAGCATTAAGCCACAAACGAACAAAGTGCAACGAACCGTTGATGGAAAATATTTTTCCACATAGCCGCCGTCAGACAAACCGTCTAAACTGAGCAACGAAAGTACAACAACAGCAGCATCAACAACAACAACAAAATTGGCTTACGGAAAGATATTCAAATGAAAACGGACACAAAAGCGCGTTATACGAACGGAAATAAACACTTGGCTGCAGTGTAACCACTCTGGTGGTTCTTCAATTTCATAACATAAGGAATAAGAACAGCAACAATTACAACAAAAACTGCAAAATCACTATTCCCAGAGGCGACAGAAAAAACAGCAGGAGCATATTTTCAGTTTAGATTTGAGGTGAAACCTAAAGGGACTTATGGATCTCAAGAGTATTTATTAAATGGAAATCTAAAGAAAGTAGCAGAGAGTTCAACGGCGGCTAGAGTAACAGAAGTTAGTAAAGTGGCAAATGGTTGGTTAACAATTATTATAATTTCTCTTAATTCTAGCTCTATCGGTTCACCCTAAATCCAAAATTTACCAAATTTAGTGTCATTTAGAACACTTTACACCCCTACAGTGGTCCTTACTCCAAATGTCAGGATTCCAGCTCTATCGATTCACCTATATTCAAATTTGGTACCATTTAGTATTAGTACAAATGTTCAAAACGCTCTACATAGCCCAGTCCTATACCCCAACAGGGATCCTATCTTTAAATTTTTAGATATATACCTATACCAAAGCCATTTTGGTATCATTTTGTACACATTAGTACTAATATCCGCAATTTTCGACATATACCAACCTTACACCCCAACAGTGACCATAACTCCAAATTTCAGGATTTCAGATCTATTGGTTCACCCAAAATTTAAATTGTACAAAATTTAGTACACCTTATTACGAATTTCCAAAGCATTATACAAAACCCAATCCTACACCATAACAATGATCCTAACGGCAAATTTCAAGATTCCAGCTTTATCGGCTCACCCAAATTCAAATTGTACCAATTATAGTACGATATATTACTTTTCGTACACATAAGTAAAACATGTCCAAAACCACATACATATCCAAATCCTAAACTCCAACGGTAATGTTAATTTCAAATTTCAGGATTCCAGCTGAATCCGTTTCTTTAAATTCATATTGTACCAAATTTAGTACAGTTTAGTTTTAAAACCCTTCACCACACTGTGGTACAGGATATTATGTCTTTGTGCATATGTTTGTAACAGGCAAAAGGAAACGAGATAGACACATGGTTCCTTTTGAGAATATGCATAGAATCACTTTCTGAGTCGATTTATGCATGTCCGTCCGTCCGTCCGTCTGTTGGTGTTAAATTGTAAACAAAGTACAGGTCGCATTTATTATCCGAATTGGTTGAAATTTGGCATAGGTCACTTATTCGGCCCAAGGACGAACCCTATTGAAATTGGAAAAAATCGGTTCAGATTTAGATATAGCTCCCATATATATATATATATATATATTTAACCGATTTAATGTAAACGGTCCCTATATATCTTTCGATTTGTGCGAAATTTGGTACAGCCTAATCATTTAGGCCAAGAGTGATGTCTGCCAATTTTCGGTCCAGATTTAGATATAGCTCCCATATGTAGTTTCGTCCGATTTCATGTAAATGGCGCCCCAAAGTCCCTGTACTTCTTTCGATTTGCACGAAATTTGGCATAACGTACTGAATTGAGCCTAGGGTGATGTCTGCCAAGTTTCGAGAAAATCGGTCCAGATTTAGATATAGCTCCCATATATAGTTTCGTCCGATTTCATGTAAATGGTGCCCTAAAGTCCCTATATATCTTTCGATTTGCACGAAATTTGACATAACGTACTGAATTGAGCCTAGAATGAGAAAATCGAGAAAATCGGTCCAGATTTAGATATAGCTCCCATATATAGTTTCGTCCAATTTCATGTAAATGGTGCCCCAAAGTCCCTATATATCTTGCGATTTGCCCGAAATTTGACATAACGTACTGAATTAAGTCTAGAATGATGTCTGCCAAGTTTCGTGAAAATAGGTCAATAGTTAGATATAGCTCCCATATATAGTTTCGTCCGATTTCCTGTAAATGGTGCACCAAAGTCCCTATATATACTTCGATTTGCACGAAATTTGTTATAACGTACTTAATTGAGCCTAGAATGATATCTGCCAAGTTTCATGAAAATCGGTCCTGATTTAAATATAGCTCCCATATATAGTTTCGTCCGATTTCATGTAAATGGTGCACCAAAGTCCTTATATATCCTTCGATTTGCACGAAATTTATCATAACGTACTGAATTGAGCATAGAGTGATGTCTGCCAAGTTTCGAGAAAATCGGTCCAGATTTCTATATAGCTCCCACATATATAGCTCACATATTTTAAGTAATTGACGCACCAAGGAACCAATAGGAACAAAACGTTCTGAAATTAGTATAACCTTACCTGTGACAAGTTTGCTTGAAATCGCTTAATATTTGGATCTAGCTTCCATATATATTTTCGCCCGATTCAAGTAAATTGGGCATCAAACTCCTCATGTTAGTCAGATTGACATCAAATTTTGCACAATGTACAAAATTGAGCATAGAACTACGTAGTTGCGTTTTCCAGAAGTACTGACATAGCCCAACGTATGACCTATTTATATTTGTTTGAAGTCGATTTACATACTTTATGGATATATGTAGGTAGATTCACATTTAGATAAATATCACATATATTATTTCATCCAATTTCATGTTAATAGTCATGTTTAATATACCCATAGTGGTGAAGGGTATCATATAGTCGGCCCCGTCCGACTTTACTTCATTCCTTACTGGTTTTCGTATACATGAGTGCACTATTTTAAACCCACCTCCTTATATCGACACTGCTTCTCAACCTTAATTCGCATTCCAAATTTCAAGGTTTTAGCTGTATCTATTCACATGTTACGAAATGGTAACAAATGGTCGATATCAAATCGTTAATGTATTTTTCTCATTTCATATATTGTTTGTAGTTTTTACGTAGTGTGTTCTCTCTCTCCCCCTCAGGGATATTCATTTTATGTCCATTCGTCATTAATGCAAAAAAGAGAGAAAAAAAAGATAAAACAAAAATACTTCAATTAAGGATTTAAGAGCACTCATAATTTCCCACTTGAATTTACAACAAACTAAAAAACAAAACACACTTCTTAAATTTATTCATTCGGGAAAACCATAATGAAAATTCACTGGTCTGAATGCATAACTTCAATTTTTGTAAATTTCACATGCAACCACAATGCTGCGGTCACAAATCATGTTGTTCAACTCATCCGAAAAGGAGTATGACGTTCGAAGTGTGTGTTCCGATTAACTGAGTAACTGTCGGCATGATGTAAAGGAAGAGTTAAGTTGACTCAATTTGTGGTGGTGTTGTTGGTGATGGACTCACATACCATAACCATCCACCCATATGCTTGGCAGTGAAAACAAATTTATTCCTGTTCTGGAGTAACTAGTAACTATGTTTAAAGAAAAACTATTTTAGAAAATTATTTTGAGAGCAAATATAAACATATTCGTTGCCAGATATTTAGAAATTAAATTAATAAGTAGCTGTATGGTGTAAAATTAAAGCCGAAACGTCGATTTAACTAAAATTAGCCAATGTCAGATTTCACCCCGTTAACCATTTTTAAACAAAAATGTTTCTCAAAGCAAAATTAACAATAGTTGTTACGCTCAATTAACTAGGCCATGACAAAAGAGTTGATATTTGAATATCATCAGCACATTTTAACCACCATTTGGTCTATTATCAGATAACTGTGAAAAAACCAGTAAGGAAAGTAGTAAAGTCGGACGGGGCCGACTATATGATACCCTTCAGCACTATGGGCATATTAAACAGCACTATTAACATGAAATTGGAACAAATAAAATATGTGATATTTATCTAAATGTGAATCGACCTAGATCTATACATAAACATATCATTCGTTTGTTACAATGTGACAAAAGTATGTAAATCGATATTTGTTTGAAATATCAATAGGTCATCCGTTGGGCTATGTCTGTACTTCTAGAAAACGCAACTACGTTATTCTATGCTCAATTTTGTACTAAATCTCAACTGATTTTCACGAAACTTGCCAGACATCACTCTAGGCTCAGTTCAGTAGCAAATCGAAAGATATATAGGGACTTTGGTGCACCATTTACATGAAATCGGACGAAACTATATGTGGGAGCTATATCTAAATCTGGACCGATTTTCTCAAAACTTGGCAGACATAATTCCATCAATTCCGTACGTTATACTAAATTTCGTGCAAATCGAAAGATATATAGGTACTTTGGTACACCATTTACCTAAAATCGTGCGAAACTATATATGAGAGTTATTTGTAAATCTAGACCGATTTTCACAAAACTAATCACACATCATTCTAGACCTAATTCAATATGCTATACCAAAATTCGTGCAAATCAAATGATTTTCAGGGACTTTGGTGCACCATTTATCTAAAATCGGGCGAAACTATATGGGAGCTATATCTAAATCTGCACCGATTTTCAGGAAACTTAGCACACATCATTCTAGACCTAATTCAGTAGGCTCGTGCAAATCGAAAGATATATGGGACTTTGGTACACCATTTACCTTAAATCGGGCGAAACTATATATGGGAGCTATATCTAAATCTGAACCGATTTGCACGAAACTTAGCACACGTCATTCTAGACTTAACTCAATACGCTATGCCAAAATTCGTGTAAATCAAATGATTTTCAGGGACTTTGGTGCACCATTTACCTAAAATCAGGCGAATATATATATATGGGAGCTATATCTAAATCTGAACCGATTTTCACGAAACTTGGCACACATCTTTCTAGACCTAATTCATTAGGCTATACCAAATTTCGTACAAATCGAAAGATATTTAGGGACTTTGGTACCCCATTTACCTAAAATCGGACGAAAATATATATGGGACCTATATCTAAATCTGAACCGATTTTCACGAAACTTAGCACACGCCATTCTAGACTTAATTCAATACGCTATGCCAAAATTCGTGTAAATCAAATGATTTTCAGGGACTTTGGTGCACAATTTACCTAAAATCGGGCGAATCTATATATGGGAGCTATATCTAAATCTGAACCGATTTTCGGGAAACTTAGCACACATCATTCTAGACCTAATTCAGTAGGCTATACCAAATTTCGTGCAAATCGAAAGATATTTAGGGACTTTGGTACCCCATTTACCTTAAATCGGACGAAAATATTTATGGGATTTGGACCGATCTGGACCGAGCCGGTAGTACAAAATGAAAAAATTCGCTGTTGCAAACGTAAATTTACTGTGAAAAAAAAAATCATTTCGAGGGGGGGGGGGTGCCCGGGCCGCCAGGAATCCCCCCCTGCGTACGTCCCTGGCCTGTTCCACAGTGAAGGGTATAAAAATGTTCTTTCGTTATAAGGAAAAGGGCAAAAGTCAAAGGGTAAAATAAACAAAAGAATGTGTAACCCTGATGAACTACTTTTATTACAAAGATAAATGATAATGGGTATTGATTATGCCCTTAAGACAAATTTGAATAAGCTGTTAAAGGAGTAAAAGGTATAAAAAAGTATGAGTTAAAAATCGGCAAGTATAATAAAACAAGCAAATATGTAATATGTATAATATTTTAACTATGATGACTATTATAGTTTTTTGCAAGTGGAAAGTGTGGAAGGTTATTTTTAAAAAAATAAACATTCATTTAGAGAAAATATTAAAGAAAGACATTGAAAATCTACAGCTTTGTGAAAGAAATGTCCAAAACATGAACGAAAAATTAAAATGTTAACTTCATATAGACCCACGTTTAACGGTAACCCCCATAATCTGGCACACCCCAATATGCGGATGTTTGACATGTTTTCAATCAATTTGGCTGTAATTTGGTATTTAGGGTTCTCATAACGGTATCACCGCATCTTCACACTAAAAGTTATTATTATTGACCCATGTCGGTATTTTAAGAATTTTGGACACGTTTTTCAAACGAATTGGTTGTAATTTTGTATTTCCATTGGCTAACTAATCTCACTACCAAAAATAACCCATATATATATATATAGATATCCCCACTATTAGATATTTTGAGAACTTCAATCACCTTTTTCTCACGTTTTTTCATTATATTCAAGGTCTTATAACATGAGTTTTCTCCTAAGAGCCCCCCTTAATTTTAAACATTTTGTCATCCTCATGGTGCAGGGTATAAAATGTTCGGACGCGCCGAACTTAACATTGTTTTTGCTTGTTTTGAATAAAATAATAACTATTTTAGACTGGAAGTAAAACAAAGTCTAGGAAATATAATAAATTAAATATCTGTCAATAACAAGTGCCTTTAAAACAAAATTTTCGAGGGACCCGAAAATGCAGGTTACAAGCAATTCTATTAGTTAATGAATTAAAAATATCAAATACTTGTTTTCCCTCCACCACGTTTTGTACATTCGAAAGTCCCAAAATCATGTCTGTCCTTTGTATGAGCACTATGTTATTGCAAAGTTGTTCATGCTCAGAAAAAATAATGGTCCAAATTACACACACTCCAGTTAGAAAACTGGAAACGTCAACATTATGCAAATCAAACGAGATATTTGTATGGGGGTATTTAAACAAAATCTATATTGAATAACTTTTGGGAAAATGTATTTTTCGCCAGGAATCCGTTATGCCACAATAAAACCCTTTTATAAGAAAACTCGGTTAAAATATTATTAATTTTAAAACTTTCCATGGGGGCTATGTCGAGGGCTCCACTGGAGGTTATGCCAACACAGGAAACTATTCCGAATATTCGGTAGAAAAATACTATTAAAATCTAAAAGTTACATAAATGTGACCGGGCATTTATGTGGGACTATTTATAAGCTTGGACCAATATAGACCATTTTCCGAAAAAAGTTTTTACCCCCATTGTCTCAGAATGCAAGTAATAGACATAGATGGAAA
This sequence comes from Musca vetustissima, assembly GCF_032173495.1. Lineage (NCBI taxonomy): Eukaryota > Metazoa > Arthropoda > Insecta > Diptera > Muscidae > Musca > Musca vetustissima. The sequence continues at coordinate 15,636 of NW_026879621.1, read as the reverse complement.
AATACAGCCAAAGCCGAAAAGTGGTTCGGTGCCGTTATCATATCTAAATCTGAACCGATTTTCAGGAAACTTAACACACATCATTATAAATCTAATTCATTACGCAGTGCCAAATTTCGTGCAAATCGAAAGATATATAGGGAGTTTGGTGCACCAATTACATTAAATCGAACGAAAATATATATGGGAGCTATATCTAAATCTGAAACCATTTTTCCCAATTTCAGTAGGGTTCGTCCTTGGGTCAAATAAGTGACCTATGCCACATTTCATCCAAATCGGATCATAAATGCGACCTGTACTTTCTTCACAATTTAACATGGACAGACGGACGGACAGACGGACATGCGCAAATCGACTCAGAAAGTGATTCTATGTATATTCTCAAAAGGAACCATGGGTCTATCACGTTTCCTTTTGCCTGTTACAAATATATGCACAAAGACATAATACCTTGTACCACAGTGTGGTGAAGGGTATAAAAACCAAAAATAATTAACGATGGATAATGCTCTTCTGTTACACATGTGTGTAAAGTTGTTTTAATTGCCTCTATACGTATTTCAACAATTTAATTCATATTTGAAATAGCTCGAGGCAAATTTAAAATTTAGTGCTTTACCATGAACTGCTATACAATGACCTTACATTATTTTCTTATTGGCAATTTTATGTGCAAGTTTTGTAAATGCCTTTATTTTTTCTGTTACGTTACAATAAATAAATCAAACTGAATTTACCGGGAAGTGTGATGTTTATATATCGATTAGAATATGTGTTAATATTTACTCAAATGTAAATTGATGTACATATATGGAATTTGATTATTATTGCTAACACTACCACAATCGCATTGTATAACACATGCATATTAGTCCACAAAAGGGCTAACTGGTGCCCAACGATATGGCATGCAATATTCATTTCCATTGTGCACTACACATTTATGTTTTGATGGTGATATACTTATTTGAAAGAGAAGCCGACACATTACTGTTCTCTGTTAATTAAAGTGCTTTCAGTTCCTGACTAGAGGATTTGAACTCAGTTTAGTAATAATTTTCAGACATTTTTTTTGATTTTTTCTGCATGAGGAAATGGGGAAACCAAATTGTAATATAAATATTCTGTAGCGAAATTTCAACATACAAAAATTGATTTTATGCTGATGTACAATATGTATAACTTGTTATGGTTGCCGGAGCTTTGGAAAAGTATATGAAATGATGAGTGGTATCGGAGAAGTGGTGTTAAAACATCATGTTTATTATATGGACAAATATATTTTTAATTTAATAGATGTTATTGAATGAAGTGCCATTGGAATTGTAAGAGTAGCATTACATCAGGTTCTAAAATGTGTCATATCGGACCACATTTAGGCATATCCCCCATGTCCCTATTAGGCATCGCCCTTCATAAAATAATACCTACCGGGTTTCAGTATTTCCTACTAGAGGTAACCAATATTGTTCCCCCTTTAAGTATAGCCTCATATGACGTTGCCATCTAAATTGAAGTATTTGGAAGATGTTTCAGCATACCATGCATTATAAATACCGGCCCATGTTTGGAGGTTTTGAAATTTTAGGAAAAATGTACATTAAGAGTTGCAGAAAATTGTATTTCGTGAGCATTGTGGTTTACAACATTCCTTTATTTGTATATTAATACTTTCTAACTTATTCGTAGTAGTATAGTTCCACGTACGGTTGGAACTTTTACTTAAAGTAAATGTCAGTATACGTATGGTGGAGGGTATCCAAAGTTCGGTCCGCTTTCTAACAATGTTTTTTTTTTTCAATTTATACTTCGACTACAGCAAATTTACGTCACCCGTATGCCCTTTTCTAGCATATATTTCCTAATAGAAAACCAGTAAGAAAATCAATAAATTCGGGCGGGGCCGACTATATGATACCCTTTACCACTTTGGGTATATTCAACAGATGAATCCTTACATACGTTGCATTTTTGAAGGACCAGTAAAATGAAATTGGATCCATAAACATGTCATTCTGCAACCTATACTATTTCTTACAATGGGACAAAATTATGTAAATCAATTTTAAGCAAATATAAATCGGACAACCGTTGATCAAAATCTGAACCGATTTCAAAAAAACTTGCCACACGTTATGTTATAGTAACTTCAGTACGTTGTTCAAAATGTTGTGTCAATCGGACCCAACTGGGGAGTTTGGTGCAGAATTTATATCTATCTTCTAGATTATACTAACTTCAGTACGTTGAGCAAAATTTTGTGTCAATTTTGTGTACAATCGGACGAAAATATATATGTATAATCTATATCTAAATTTGAACCGATTTCAACGAGACTTCCAGAAATTAAAATTGTGTGGCAATAGGACAAACTTTGGGTCTTTAGTGCACAATTTACATAAAATCTGAAGAAAATATATGAAGGAGCTATGTCTAAATCTGAACCGAAACATAGCACACATCACTCTAGACTTAATTGAGTACGCTAAATTTTGTGCAAATTGAAATATGTATGGGAACTTTGGTACACCATTTTCATTAAATCGGACTAAAATATATAACGCTTTTCAAATTTTGTTTTATTCAGCAACATATCGAAATATATATATATATATATATATATATATATTATTTATATATATTTATATTTTAGTTATATATATAATCACTTAACACATCATTCTACACTCAATTCAGTACCCTATGCCAAATTACGTGCAAATCTATATAGCCCTTTACAAAAATCGGCTTTATAAATTCAAATAACAAAAATTAATTAATACCGTACGCTTTGCTAAATTTCGTGCAAATCGAAATATATGCTAGGGCTCGAACCTATATATGGTATATCTCTGAACCGATTTTCACAAAATTATTCTACACTTAACTCAGTACTTTTAAGTGATTATTTATTAATCCACACACCTACAATTGCTTCCATGGTATACACATGTTTTTGCGCAACCGTTTTGGAAGTGTGTTGATGGCCATCAACACACTTCCAAAACGGTTGCGCAAAAACATGTATATGTATACCATGTAAATGAAGCATTATTTATATATATTTATATTTGCAATTGTAGGTGTGTGGATTAATTATCCATCGCTACAACAAAAATCTGTTTTGAAAAGGACTGTTCCTAGAATGAAGACAAATGTCGAACTTTTGACAAATTTGAATTTAATTCGCATATGCAAGTTTCGCATCAGGGCGGAATAAATACAAGGTATCAACGTACGACATTTGTAAAAGCCACATAGCCCAATATGCCTGATGAGCCGCTTAGCCAATGGCGAAACGCGTCGCATAATGGTGGGTGCGTAGGTTCTTCTCCTGGCTTTCCTTTTCATTGCAAAACTTAGATCATCAAGCTCGACTCGAAAGAGTATAAATAATCACTTATAATTACTTTCAAATGATCACTGCCCTTACAAGGCAAAATTCAAATAACAAAAACTTAATTCAGTACGCTATGCCAAATTTTGTGCTAATCGAAAGATATATAGAGACTTTGTTGCAACATTTACATAAAATCGGATAAAACTATATATGGAAGCTATATCTAAATCTGAACCGATTTTTATGAAATTTAACACACATATTTATAGACATAATTTAGTACGCTATGCCAAATTTCGTTCAAATCGAAAGATATATAGGTACTTTGGTGCACCATATACCTTACATCGGACGAAATTACATATCTGAACCGATTTTTCTCAATTTCAATAGGGTTTGTCCTTGGGCCATACAAACGAGCTGTACCAAATTTCATCCAAATCGGATTATTATTGCGACCTGTACTTTGTTTACAATATAAAACAGACGGACAGATGAACAGACATCCATAAATCGACTCAGAAAGTGATTCTATGCATATTCTCAAAAAGAAACCATGTGTCTATCTCGTTTCCTTTTGTCTGTTACTAACATATGCACAAATACATAATACCCTGTACCACAGTGTGGTGAAGGGTATAAAAACTAACTATCCTATTGTGATAATCGTAAAACAAATATTATAGTTCAAATTTAGGGTTATTCAATAATTACCATATTTTCGAGTAGATGATATAAATATTTTATTTGACCTCCCTAATTACATAGCGGTAGTTCTGAGAAATTCATAGTTTCAAATATTCCAACAAAGCCCAATTATTTACTCTTGTTGTAATTATCGTATTACATATTTTAAAGGCATCTAATATAACCCTATTTGCATATGAAATAATCCTTTAATTCAATAAAACTCTATTAACATGTGACGAAATACATTTCTATTATTACCCAGTAGTTCGAGTAACTGGTGATGAACTAGATATTTTACTAATTACCTGTACGTACCACTAGTTACCACTTCATGCCCTAGACTGCCTGCGTTACCAGTATACAGTCATTTCGATAGTCGATTCATTACCCTTTGCATTACCAGTAACTACTGAATTGGTATGATGTGCTTAGACAACTTTTTCAATTGACAAAAAAATCCAAGAGTCTATTTTGAGTTCCTTTTTGGAGTATGAAGTAACTAGATCACCAAGTAACTAGCTATATAACTATATAATAGCAGACAATTGATATTTTTTGAACAACTGGGTATTGTAGTCAGAGAACAAAAAAGGAAAAAAATCACACACACATACATACACACAAAAAAATAAATAAATAAATCGTTTTAAATTTTGCATTTGAATAATGACATTTTTCCATTTAGATTTAATTTACGGCATAATAAATTACTAGATTAAAACATGTCTGTCTAGATGTTTTGTTATTGTTTGTTATAAATTTATTTACATATAAAAATAACTACTTTATCCTCGTGTATTTATTATTTAATGAATGTCTGCATTAAGCTGAGATGAGACAAATAATAAATAAAAAATTGTTTATTTATTTTATAGCTGACAATTGTCGAATGCAGTTGAGCATAAATATGTAAATTATGACAATGTTTTGTTGTTGTATTTAGAAAATAGGGTTGAGAATACATAAAAATGAAAAAAAAAAACAGTGAGCGGAGCAGTATAGTCGGACGGGGCCGACCATATGATACCCTACACAACTACCACGAAAATCACACTTTCGGCGGTTCTATCTTCTGAGCCTGGGAAATATTTCGTGATAATTGCACCCTTTTTACAGTTTATAGATCAACAACTCCTATTTCTAAGTCTTGCATATTTTCCAAAATGTTTTTTCTTGAAGAGAATTTTTCCGCCATACAATAAAAAATTGGTTTTGGTTGATTTGACCCTCAGAAAATTGACCGATCATCATCTAAACAGCCGCTCTAAGTATTTGGTCAGATCCCCTTCACCTTGCAAAATATATGATGTTCTGTATATAATAATTGCCTCCAAAGCAACTAGAAAATCTGACAAAATTAAAATTTTCGATTCATTGCATTCCCCTAATGAAATCTCAACTTCGCCGAAAACTATAAGCGTCGTCCTTGACCATAGTTGGAATTTCATGTACAATTTCAAAGCGATCGGCGCGACATTTCCGTCCTCTAATGGAGTAAAAGTAATAATATGCACATAGTCACCTTTACATAATTACCTATAACTCCCGCATCGGAGTAAATACAGCCATATAATTGGTATCAATTTGAAGGTCAACAACTCATCTTGGGCATACTATCAACATCTCGAGTATATGTCCTTCAGGAGCAAGTATATACGTCCCAGAATAAAAATGTTGTAATTTTTCACACAAAAGTCAGGGTCCATTTGACCCGTTAAATATTGACCGATCTTTATCAAAACAGGTATGCTTATTCTTAGCCCCGAACCATAACTCGAACCATAACTGCGGCCTCTGGAGCGACCAGAAAAACCGACAAAAATTTAGTATTTGGTCCATTTCATCCCCTAAATATTAACCGATCTTTATCAAAAACAATATGGGTCTTCATTGGCCAGAACCCAACCTACATGCAAAATTTCCTGAAGATTGGTCCATAACTGTGGCCTGTATCGTGTTTACAAATTATAATGGACAGACGGACGGACACACATGTCTAGATCGACTCAGCTAGTCGAGATATGACGATCGGTATACTTAAAGGTGGGTCTAGGACCAATATTTCGCGGCGTTATAAACTTTTGGGGCTGCACAAAGCTATAATACCCTGGCAACATAGTTGTGTAGGGTATAATGATATAATAGAATATGAGAAATACATTGTTGATATGTTGAATATGTTTACAATAATGAGTTTTCCAAAATGTTGTGTTATATTTTATATCATCATTATGGAATGTATACAGTGGTTGTATATATGTATGTATCCGTTAAAACTTCCAATGGCTCACACCAAATTAAATTCTATTTTCAGTGTTAATGAATTTTGCTCCCTGAACTGTAAGTTTTTTTGAAGCAGACAATTTTCGTCACCTTTTCGTGATATAACTGACAATATATGTACGTGCATAGATTTTATAATATTTTATATATACTTCACGCAATAGTAAGGATTCACAGTAATAATATTGACACACAACAAACTTAAGATGTCTGGCAGACAGACATAACCACATCAATGGACGGCTATGTCTGCTGTAGTACGTGATGGAAATTATCAAATAGAAAATTTTGGAAACTGTAGTAAAAATCACTTTTATAAAATAACAATGAACTTAGACAGCAAGAGTTACAAGGCACAACAAATTTAAATTTAAAGTAAGGGAACAATTTAATACATACTGTTGATACATTTTTCATAAATTTTGCACAATAAATATACCAACAGTTAAAAAGAATTGTATGTTGGAAAGATCACACCATAAACTATTTTCGGAGTTTTTATACTCTCTTCCAAATTTGTCATTCCGTTTTCAACACCCGAAATTTTCACCGTATACCCCAGAAGTATATATATTCATGATAGGAATTAAATTCTATCTTCTAGGATGTTTGGTATTCCCTAGCAGAGTCTGGGGCAAACTTAGCGACAAGACCACCGTTTATTTAAAATGAGTTGAGGACCCTTCAATTTCTCTTCTAAAGCCAGTCGTTCTGATTTTCAAAAAACCTCTACAGTCCCAAAACTGGCGGTGTGGTCCACATAGAGGTCACCATCCCGCCCGATATCTCGTGGATCGCAACGGTTGCCAGGTTACTACCTTCCCAAAGAGGATCAAGTTTTCTTGGTTGTGCTCTTAACGAAGTGCGAAGACTCCTTTGTTCTAAAATTAACAACTCTGATTCCTTTGTATAAGGTGATCTGGCCGAACAGAACATTTCGACGATAAACTTCGTCGTTCAAAAAAGGGACTTCATGTATATGTCGACTAGCAACTAATGACCTTTGCTAATACACTCGTCAGGGTCACCTCGATCTACCATCGCCATTCGCAGGGTCGTTAGGCACCGGAATCGATTTCTGGGTTTCCTGCTTCGAGACTGCTAGTATCGCGTGACCGACGCGCACGAAGGTGTTTGACTTGCATCTAGCCACTGCTTGCAACAGGTCGCTGCAGATCCGAGTATCTCATTCTCTTCACAGCCATAGATTGTGTTCGAGATTAGGTCTCCAAATACTCCGGAGCTGTTTCGGATTCGTGACTTTTGGTTTATTTAGCAACAACTGATCAATTGTCATAACCCTGGATTTTAGTTTTGGCAAATCAGCATTAGGCGGTTTGACAAGTTTGTTTATTTGCTCAGGGGCAGGTGGTGTTTTAGCTGCCTTTTCAGTATGCCTTTCTACACCAAAAAATCATACTACATAGTGACAAGTTGAGGATGCATTTGCTTCTCGTGAATCGATCGAGGATTTTGCTTACTCCATGACAATTCTGCCTATTGACGAAGCCATCAATGTTGAAGAAGGCCTTGACACTTAAGATCGATAAAATCAGCATTTTCATATTGTTTTCCCAATACCCAATTAACAAACATCATTCGCTGTTCACGGTCGGCTGGCTTCATGAAGGGGCAAATCGTTTTCAGCATTCGTTGCATAGTGCATTTGGAGGCACCCATTTGCTGAGCACGGCGTCCAATTGAGGAGGATGGAGTTTAGGTTTAGTCATCGCCACGTACATCTGCGATATGTTCTGTCGATCAAACTGGTCGATATCATAATGATAATGCGTTGTTCATTCATGTAGCGGTGCATTTTTACTAACCTCGTACCTTGTACTAGCAAACAATAGCAATTATTTATATTCATGGCACACTTCATTGTAGACTCAATGTATCTTAGTCGGAGAAAACTTGGAAGTCTGGTGAGTCACAAGAGTCAGTCGGTAACAGATATATGCCACCAGTCTTTGTTTTGGAGATGTCTATGGTATTATTCTCGTGTTTTATGAAATGAATAATTTTTCAAAATTGTGACAGCTTATGGGAGGATGATCTATATAGTCACTATACCTATATAGCCGACATATGATACCTTACACAACTACCACTGAACTCTTACTTTCTGTGGATCTATATTCCGAACCTGGACAATATTTTTTTCGATATTTACACTAACTAGACTATTTAGAAGTCAAAAACTCACATTTCTTACCCTGAATATTTAAATCATTATGTTAATTTTTTTATTTTACACCGATTATTATGAAAAACAGCCATTCTAAATAGTAGACCCTATCCCCTTCCTCGTGTAAAACGTATGATGTTCGGTTGATAATTATGTCCGCCAGATAAGACTGAAAATCCGACAAAAATAAATGTTTCGGTCCATTTCATCCCCTATATATCATCTGTTCACTATCTTGTCCTCAACCGGAACATCAAGTAGTCAGTGCAATATTTCTTCCATAGCAATCGGCGCAATATTTCTGCACTCTAGGTGGTGATGGTTATTAAATAATATCAGAATACATAGAAGCCGGTAAATATTTACGTATAACTCACAGATACGAGTAGATACTCCACTATAATTGGTATCAATTTAAAGGTGAACAACTTATTTTGGATATACTATAAACTTATCGGGAATATGTTCATTAGCGCCATAGAATGCAACATTTTCCATTTGTCACACAAAAGTTTGAGTCCATTTGAACGGCTAAATATTGACCAATTATAAAAAAAAAACCCTATAGAGCGACCAGAAAGTATTTGGTTCATTTCATCCCCTTAACATTAACCGATCATTTCCAAAAACAATACGGCCAGAATCGGTCGTTCGGACCAGAACCGGTTCTGCATGCAACATTTTGTGACGATTGGTCCATAACTGACAGAAGGATGGACACACGATGTTCGATATGTTCATCGACTCAGCTGGTTGAGATATCGGTATACTAAAAGCTATTTCTAGGAACAATATTTCGAGGAGTTACAAACTTATGGGGCCACACAAACCTTTAATACCTTTATACCATTGAAAAGTATTTTAAATAGTTCTTACATTCCTAATCAACATATAGTAGCACTTATTAATGTCCTTGGAAAAATGGTTTCATGGTTCCGTTTTGTAGTCTTCATGTGAATGTCAATATGTTTTCCATGGTAATGTCATCATACATATGCTTTTAAGAGCTTTTATTTGTTTTAGACAAACAAAAACAAACTTTTAGTTTTGACCTTCTCAGTTTAATATTCTCATATTTATTGTTAGAAAACAGAAACGATTGCACTTAAATATGCAAGTAAAGGTCGTGTGTCTTACATTAAATGGGTCAAGGACAATTATATTAGCGAGTATTTGTAAAAAAAAACTGATTTTTAATGGATTCAAAATTTTTTATGTAACGTGGAATTTAAAATGACAATCATTTCGTTTAGAAAATACGCGTATGAATATATTATTAAGATTTACGTCAGAACATTAATAATCTTCAAAAAATGCAAAAAAAAAAAGTAGGAAAAGTATTAAAGTCGGTCTGGGCCGACTATATGATACCCTTCACCACTTTGGGTATATTCTACATATGTATCCGAAAAGACGTCGCCTGTTTTTGGGAATTTTGACATGAAATTTAACAAACTTAAATATGTGATTTTTATGACTTTGTGGAACCTATGCCATTTGGGTAAGTTTAGAGTCGGTTGCGCACAATGGGACAGAGTTGTGTAAATCTATTTAACGCAAACATGACGCACGCTATTCGGTGTGCTGCACTGTTTAAAATGTAATCTCAATTAGACACCCATTGATATATGGAAGCTACCATATATATATATATATATATATATATATATAAATATATCTGAACCGATTTCAAGCAAACCTGCCAGGTATTAATTTATATTAACTTCAGTACGTTGGGTCAATAGGCCTAGCTATGCACAATTTGCTTAAAATCGGACGAAAATATATATAAGAATATGATGTGTACGCTATGCCAAAATTCGTGCAAATCGAATGATTTTCATGGCTTTGGTTCACCACTTACATAAAATCGGTCGAAACTATATGTGGAAGCTATATCTAAATCTGAATAGATTTTCACGAAACTCAGCACACATCATTGTAGACTTAATTTAGTATGCTATACCAAAATTCTTGCCAATCAAAAGATTTGCAGGGACTTTGGTACACCATTAACCTAATATCGGCCGAAACTATATATGGGTGCTATATCTAAATCTGAACGGATTTTCACGAAACTTAGCACACATCATTCTAGACCTAATTCAGTAGGCTATACCAATTTTCGTCCAAATCGGAAGATATATAGGGACTTTGGTACACCATTTACCTAAAATCAGGCGAAACTATATTTGGGAGCTATATCTAAATCTGAACCGATTTTCACGAAACTTAACACACATCATTTTAGACGTAATTCAGTAGGCTGTACCAAATTTTGTGCAAATCGAAAGATATATAAGGACTTTGGTACACCATTAATCTAAAATCGAGCGAAACTATATATGGGAGCTATATCATTTTGAACCTAATTCAGTAGGCTATACCAAATTTCGTCCAAATCTAAAAATATATAGGGACTTTGGTACACAATTAACCTTAAATCGGACGAAAATATACATGGGAGCTATATCTAAATCTGAACCGATTTTTCCCAATTTCAATGGGGTTCGTCCTTGGGCCAATTAGTGAGCTGTGCGACCTGTACTTTGTTTACAATTTAACATCAACAGACGGACGGACGGACACGCATAAATCGACTTAGAAAGTGATTCTATGCATATTCTCAAAAGGAATTATGGGTTTATCTCTATTCCTTTTGCCTGTTACAAACATATGCACAAAGACATAATACCCTGCACAACAGTGTGGGGAAGTGTATAAAAAATTTCTCAGAAGCCTATAAATCTAATCAGAGTTAAGTTTTTTTGGAAAAACTTTTAAATGAAATCAGCAGCATTAGCCCATATTCGGCAATTTTGTGGTTTTTGACATGTTTTTCAACCGAATTGACTCTAATTTGATTGTTTAGGTTTTCAAGGGGTGCCAAATCTTCATATCTTAGCAATTTGGGTTTACGTTTTGGTATAAATTCCATATATCCGTACCGACCCATTTCCAGCATTTTTTGACCGAAAGAATATTAATATAGATCCATGTTTTGACACATCACTCATATTTTACATGGTCCCCGTATAAAGTTACCGTCCGATTTTCGGTAATGGGAAGGTTATAGAGAAATTTGTAGTGATAAATATTCTTGCGGCATAATAATACTTCAACCTTTATATTTAGGATATGTCAACTCCTGTAATTTGAAAGTTGTAGTCCAATTTCCGCAATCCGGGTAATCCGGGTTCTTGAATAGCGAAAAATCTTTATATACAATTTTCGATATAAGTCAATGTGTAGGTATAGCCCCCTCATAAAGGCTCCGTTACATTTCGGTATTAATAAGTTTCTAACCGAAATTTCAAATCGAAGTGCTGTTATTTTGCATATCGAATTCCTGGTGAATTAAAAAATCCTTTCCACAAATTATTATACCCTACACATCTATGTTGTCAGGGTATAATAGCTTTGTGCAGCCCCAAGAGTTTGTAACGCCGCGAAATATTGGTCCTAGACCCACCTTTAAGTATACCGATCGTCATATCTCGACTAGCTGTCGATCTAGACATGAGTGTCCGTACGTCCGTCTGTCCGTCTATCCATTATAATTTGTAAACACGATACAACCCACAGTTATGGACCAATCTTCCCGAAATTTTGCATGCAGGATGGGTTCTGGCCAATGAAGACCCCTATTGTTTTTGGTAAAGATCGGCTAATATTTAGGGGATGAAATGGACCAAAAACTTTATTTTTGTCTGATTTTCTGGTCGCTCCAGAGGCCGCAATTATGGCCCATTACATGGAGAAGGGGATCGGGCCGAAGAACAAGCATGCCTGTTTTGATAAAGGTTGGTCAATATTTAGCGGGTCAAATGGTGAAAAATTACAAAATTTGTATTCTAAATTAAATTTAAAGTCGATCTATAGGCCACAATTGAAAGCCGAACATCACAGCACAACCAATGTTGAAGGGAATCCGGACATGTAATTAGAAGGGCTGTACTGAATGTTAGTAATATTTGTTGACCTCTAGTCGGTCAAGAGGGTCAACAAATATTGCGAAATATCGCGAAATATTGCCCAAGCTCAGAATATAGAACCACACAAAGTAAGATTTTAATGGAAGTTGTGTAGGGTATCATATGGTCGGCCCCGTCCGACTATACTGCTCCGCTCACTGGTTCAATATAGGTTAATGTTTTCAGTTCTACCCCAGTTTTCTAATCTGAATGTCTATAGTTTGGAACATTACATTTTTCTGAGCATGAACAACCGACTACCACGTAGGGCAATAACACAGGTCCCATATAAAGGTCCCGACCGGTATGATCTGTTTTATATTTTGGATTGGCATTGGAAAATGTTCCCACCAAAAATTATCAATATGAGCCAAAGTTTCATGGTTGATTCCATACTACCGTAGCTCCAATTATTTGGTATTTTGGGTATTTTTTACAGAATTTTCAACGGAATTGTTTTTAATGAATTTTAGTGCATTTTTCTAGAATGCAGCCACAAGTTCCTTCTAGAAATTGCTTTCTAAATACACTTTTCAATTTCTCCCCCAAAGTAATATTTACAAAGAAATAATTAAATTACTTGTGTAACATGCAAAATTCTTTAAAGGTAAACAATAACTTTTAAATAATTTTTTTATTTACTCTTTATTAAATGTTTGTCATTGTCATTTGCATATTTTGTAATGCCTTACGGCATCTGAAGAATCCTGACAAGGAATTATTTTGCATTACAGTATTTTTTCTTCTTTTAGTTGTTTTTGTTTTTTTGTGCGAGACGCAAAATATTTTAATCTTCTTTCTCGCCTGCTCGTTAATGTGCAGTAAATTCCACACTGAAGTTGATACTTTTGATGATGTTTTTCACACTCTCCAGAAAATTTAAATAATAAAGTCTCCTTCGAGCAAAAAATGAAAAAAAGGATAAATGGTGCAGGAGGATGGAGAGGCTCTCCTACTGAACAAGTAGTGAATGTGAAACGAGGCATATGTTGATATACAAGAAGACGGCCTACTACTGCTACTACTTTTGTTGCTCTCGGCACAAAAGTGTGTTTAACATACTGTAAATTTATATTTGAGGAAAAAGTTTACCTCAGGTTTATGTGTCACTTCTGCAGTTTGTTCCATTTCTTGGGGGTGTTGCTCTTCTTGTTGATGTATTTTCAAAAATACAGTCTTACTTTTTGGCAAATACGTAACTTTTTGGATAGATTGTTTACGTTTATTTTTAATTATTATCTATAGAGTGGTTTAAATCTCCAGAAAATACATATACGAGGTCGGAGGTCAAATTCGGACATAAACAAAATAGTTTTTTTCCTACTAAATACATACATTAGCATATATCCTTATATCCAAGAATTCTTCCAAGCCATTTTTTGTTTAGTTGAAAACATAAATAAAACTTAAAACTACATCTCATTATGTCGTACATAGTGTTTGGCGAAAAAATCATGTTTGCTTAAATTTCCAAAAAGTCCCAAAAAGTAGGACAATAGCGAAAGTAAAGGTTCCCATGAAACAAGCGAAAACAAATGTTACGACATTGTGATCTCAATTATCGTTAGCGAAAAAAGAAAATAAAATAAATACAACAACGACACAACTAGGACAAATACAAACTATCGAATCGAAACTGCAAACTGACCTTCCCCCTAGAGAGTAGGATGCCGAGCATAATGCGAAAAAATTGTATACATAATGTGCTTAATTTCTCGTAGTATGTCAGCGTAATGTTAAACGATTTTATTGCACTTTTGAGCTATGTTTTGTCCTAGAAAATATTTATATCCGAAACAATGCATATGTATTGAAGTGCTGACATAGGCTATATTCGTAATGGGCGATCTTGTAAATTATTTCCATATTTGCAGAATAATATATAAGGAAAGACGATGTAAAAGACTATTGGTTTTTTATTTCGATGTGAAAAGCAGTTTTATCTGCCAGTCGAAGTGGCTCCAATATAGCCTTCCGGGTTCTTACAATTTATAAAAAATATTCGTTTTATTTCGATGTGACAAGCAGTTTAATCTGCCAGCCGAAGTGGCTCCAATATAGCCTTCCGGGTTCTTACAATTTATAAAAAATATTCGTTTATATAATGTTCAATGTAGGTATATTTTTAGACATTGGCCCCATATACAGTCCAAACTCATTTTAGGTATATTGATGTTCCTAGCCGGATTTTCCAAACTTAGTTGTTTGTTACAAACTTCATCGCTGAAACCCTTCACCACACTGTCGTACAGGGTATTATGTCTTTGTGCATTTGTTTGTAACAGGCAAAAGGAAACGAGATAGACGCATAGTTCCTTTTGAGAATATGCATAGAAACACTTTTTAAGTCGATTTATGCATGTCCGTCCGTCTGTCTGTCCATGTTAAATTGTAAACAAAGTACAGTCGCATTTAATATCCGAATTGGATAAAAATTGGCATACGTCACTTATTTGGCCCAAGGACGAACCCTATTGAAATTGGTTCAAATTTATATATAGCTCCCGTATCAATTTTTGTCCGATTTAAGGTAAATGGTGCACCAAAGTCCCTAAAAATTTTTCGATTTGCACAAAATTTGGTATAGCGTACGGAACATAGTCTAGAATGATGTGTGTTAAGTTTCGTGAAAATCGGTTCCGATTTAGATATAGCTCCCATATATATTTTCGTCCGATTTAAGGGGACCCCCCCCATTTTCAGGGTCAAAATTTTTTTGATTAAATTCGATTCTACACTAATTCAAGAATATCTCTACAAAATTTCAAGTGAAAATCTCAAGAACTCTTGAAGATATAGCCGATTTATTGTGTCAGCATCAAGTGACGGCTAAAGGGTTTCTCAAAATTTAAACGCGTTTTTCTCTTTTGCGAATGGCGGGCACGATAACTCAAAAACTAATAACCCAAACGATTTCAAATTTTTACACGTTTCTCTGTTAGTGTATAGCTATCGTGTGAACTAGGATAAAGCCAATCGGTGAAGATCTTCCTTATTTTTTAACTTGGTTTTTGGTAAAAAATCGGCAATTTTCCAAAAATATTTTTTTAAAGGTCCACCATTTTGTTAATTGTAGAGCGAAATCAATAATCCTAGTTCATACGAGAGCCAGACATGTACTCTTTCTAACACCGTTGGAATTTTCGGTTTCCGATGTT